>NW_011491091.1:16942-18539 GCF_000754665.1 Bison bison bison | reverse complement strand
TGAAATTATGGTAAAATCTGTATTATTGATTTCTATCTCACATGTAATTTTTAGCAGAGATGCCAATATCCAAGTGGACATAGTTTTCCACTTATAATAAATATATTAAATATTGCCCATTTAAAATGGGAACAAGATACTAAACAACATAAAATATACAGGAATATAGTGAACTGGTTAAGAGCATGGATTCTGAAACCAAACTATTTGTATTCAAATTATGGTACTGGAGCTTACTTACTGTAAGGCCATATGCAAATTATTTAACCTCTCTGTGCCTGGTTACTCATTTTTGAAATGAGGATAATGATTCCTGCCTCAAATAATGCTATGAGTTGTAAATAAGTAAATTTATATAAATAGGTAAACTCATTTTATAGCAATGCCTTGTGTAAGTGTTAGCTGTCATTATTATGTGACTGTTATTAGGAAAAAGGAGAGGCTATGAACAAAAATGTTCAAGTTCCTCCATGGCTCCTTTCTTGTTAACTTGAAAATAAACCTCACAATGTTCTCAGTTGATATTTTTTTCTCAATACATTGATTTGATTTTTTTTTCAGTTCCCACATTTTAATATCATGCAGATGACAATGGAATTATGTTGTTTTCCCACCAAAATTTATTGTAAATGCTGAAAAGTCAGTGAAAACTAAGGATACTGTGATGTCATTGATAGTATCAAATTATCTGGGAAACTTTAAGAAGAAGATGTGAGTGGCCCCAAGGCTGCTGGATTAGGTTCCCCAGGGGAAGTGAGTGGTTGTGTATGTGTGTTTTGGGGGTGTGGAAGCTACTGAGCTGGGAGTAATAGGTTTATGTGTATATATTTTACACTTTGTACTGGAGGGTAATATATACACAGAAAGGCACATACACATCATAAGTGTACAAGTTGAATTTTCAAGAGTGAACACACCCAAGTAAGAAATAGAACATAACCAGCAGTCCAGAAACCCTTTCCCATCAGTAATCCCCCATCTTGAATCACCATATTGATTTCTAACACCGTAGATTAGTTTTGCATATTTTTGCTGTTCAGTCAGATAAAGTGATGCAGTATATACTCCTTTATTTCTGGCTTTTATCCTCAATATTAGGTATGTGAGATTCTCTATATTATTGTGTGTAGTTGTATATTATTCATTCACATGCTGTATATTATTTTTTGTGTGTGTGAAAAAATATTTTTCCTTCTATTGTCAATGCGCATTTGGGTGAATTCCAACTTGGAGCTACAATGTGCCGCTCTGAGTATTCTAATCCATATTCTGGTGCACACACGTGTGTATTTTGTTGGGCATATGCCTGAGTGGAATCGCTGGGTCATAAGGTATGCAGATGTTCAGCTTTAGTAGATTTTATGTGCATTTTTTAAGCTCTAGAGGTGATTCTGATTCCTGGCCAAGGCTGAAAACCACTGATCTATCATATCTACCCAAAAGGAAGGTTTAAAGCCACACTATCAAAGCATGGATGAGCTCATTAAACATGTAATGTTAAGAAGATGAACTGCACGGATCATCCAAATAGCCTCCCAGATAATGCTAATATCTGCGGCTTCAATCGTTAGCTTGCCATTTCCATGGGGGTCAGGGT
>NW_011491091.1:15381-16842 GCF_000754665.1 Bison bison bison | reverse complement strand
TTAATGAAATGAATTTGCATCAAACCAGAGGGTATTAAAATGGCTTAAAATGAGTAGCAAGTTCTTGATAAGGCTTTTCCTTTTCTCAGGTGACTGGAATGATGCACTCGTGTTGGAGCACATTAATTTAATAGAAACACTGCTCCCTCCCAGTGCAGCTTGGAGCTGGATGTAAGCCCAGCCTAGGGACAGCAGGTTCTGGAGTAATTTCTGCTTACGTGGCTTTGGTGAAACCAAGTGATATGAGCAGAACACAGCTGGCTGAAAAAGTGCTTTAAACATAACTCAAAGGAAAACTTTCCCTACCCTACCAGAAGCACTGGGGAGAGAAAAGGATCTTGCTACTGTGTCAGACAGCTCTCAGTTCAAATCCCATCTCAGCTTTACCAGGTCTGATGATCTTGCAAATTTCCTGACCTCTCAGAGCCTTTGATTTCTTCATCTGTAAAATGGGATATGTATCCAGACCTCAAGAGATCGTATGTAAAGTGCCTGGTTTCCAGTAGGTACCCAGAAAGTAGCAGTTATTATTTCCCATGGTGCTGTGGAAAACAATGTCGAGAATATACCTGTGTGGTAAAAAGAAAGAGCAGTGAAGAGAAGGTGGTGCTTTGAAAGCCAGTATTCGGACTGATGGCAGGCCCATATTGAAAACAGAGGGGACTTCCCTGGTGGTCCAGTGCCTAAGACTCTGTGTTTCCAATGCAGGGGGCCTGGGTTTGATCCCTGGTCAGGAAACTAAATCCTGCATGCTGCAACGAAGACCCGGTACAGCCAAACAAATAAATAAAATAAGTCTTTTAAAAAGAAACGAAAATGGAAATGTGTCCTGCTGCTACAGATCCAAGGAAAGTCTTTAAGTCTGTGTAAAACATAAAGGGATCAGCTACCAGAATTTTTTTTCAGTTCATTACATACACAGGCACACCAGTGTGCCAAGGACATGTGGAAAGCTAACTAAGCTTAAAGACTGGTAAGAATGTTAGGCTACCTGAGCTGGGCATTCTGGGCAGGTCAGGGTTATAACTAAATTATCCTATGAGGGACACTGGTCCCACTCAAAGGAAACTCTACTTAGGTGGCCACATTCTGCCCCATGCGTCCCCAGTTTTCCTTGGCTACAGCTGACTAGACCATGGATGAGCATGAAAGCTGGGGCCCTTTAGTCCATCTTGCTTATCTTTTAAGATCTAATTCAATTGTTACCATTTACAGAAAACTTTCCCTAAGTGTCTAGGTCAGTAGGATAGAACTGACTTAGGGTTGTGACAGAATAGAAAGGAATGAACAGGCAGAGAGATAGATTATTATCCAAGCCCTAGACAAAAATTGTCGTGGAAAGAATGACGGTGACAACAGGGCAACATTTATCAAACACTTACTTGGTGCGAGGCGTTAAGCTCAACACTTTTCATGCATCATCTCTTCTGATAACCATTAAAGAAGATACAATTAGTTCCC
>NW_011491091.1:12464-15120 GCF_000754665.1 Bison bison bison | reverse complement strand
GCCCCCATTTTAGAGATGAAGAAATCGAAGTTGCAATTTAGTTCAGTGACTTTCCAAGTTTGAAGCAAGCTCAGATCTCATTGTTTACAATCCCATGCCCTTAAACCACCCCTCCACAGCCTCACCATTGGTGGACCACAATGCCAGTATGGCAGGAGAGCTGGGAACTGATCTGTTGTTGAGTAGAAACCATGTTCAGAGCATTGTGATAGTATTTTTTGTATGCATTCCTTGTATTTGGTTATTTAGACTGGCTTATTTCAAGTTGTGGAAAAAATCACTCCTGTTCAATTGATGGTGATTCGTTTGTTTCATGATTAAAAAGTCATTCTTTTTATATTTAAACAGCACATAATTCAACAAAAGAAATTCTCAGAGCAGCATTATTAGGCCCAGGACCATATAATAAACATTTGAAAAGCACTCAGTATTTTTTTTAAAAATGGCTAAACCATTAATTGATTAGTTCAAATACTCTTTATGTGGTGAGGGAGTAATAGAATAACCTATGTTTTAGGTAGAAGTTAAGGAAACCCTAGGAGGTTAATATGTACCCAGGTTCCCCACTGAAAGAGATAATGCAGGCTTCAAATTCAGTGTCACCAACTAGTTATATCCAACCAGTTCCTTGGGACTGAATGGGAATAACCCCTGGAGTAGCTGCACACATTGCAAAACTGTTCAAATACTTGAATTTTATGCTTTTTGGAGTTAGGTTGACAGACAATTCGATACTGTTCTCAATACTCCCATTCTGTAATTTTAATGCTGGTAGGTTTTCATCAGTTGATTCTCTGCACACTTATTTCTTTTGTAATTATTATGTGTAGACAGTGAATTCCATTCTGGAGACACAACCCTGGGCAAGACAGCTGATTCTGGGAGGCGAAGACAGGGAAACTGTAATTCTGTGGGGCTGATGAGAGCCATGGCGAACACACACACTGGAGAGGTGGTGGGGAGCTATGTGGCATGAAGCTTGTGTCTGCTAAAAGAGCACGTTTCCTGTCCTGGACTCTTTTCTACCAGTTACCAGAACCCAGAATTCTGTAGACCAGTGATTCTCAAATGTTGCTGGGTATAAGAATTACCTGGAAACTTAGTCACATACCAAGGCCCAGGCCCTGTTCACATTGACAAGAATGGGCTTTTGTGTCCTTCATCATCTCTGTATGCGATTCTGACACAAATCTATGTTTGAGAACCATTCCTGTGGGCCAATAGCACACCATTTCACTGGATGTAGCACAGCTGTCCCTGTAGGGGATTGGGGCCACAGACACCCCCACCCCATCCTGCAGATGCCAAAATCCACAGATGCTGAAGTCCTTCTAGAAAATGGTGGAGACCAGAGCCCTCTGTATCTGCATGCAGAACCTGTGGATGCACAGGGCCAGCCGTGTGACATGTACGGTGGTTCAGCTATTTTCTCTGTTTTCTTTCTGGAATGTGGAAAAGGACCTGCTACAGGATATCTGATTTCAAGAGACTTTGCCTTGTTTGAAGCTGAATGATTCAAAGTGGGAAAATACAATTTTATGTCTCCTTTTATGTTGGTTACCTTGCCCCTGACCTATATTTTTGGCTTATTGCACTCATGTTTCTTTGAAGTCATTTTCTGAGCAGAAAACATTGTATTGAAAAGTGTTCTTGTGAATTCAAAATGTGGGATTAAGTAGGAAATACCAGCACTAGAACAGAGACAAATACATGATTGAAGACAATATTCCTTTGGGAGAGAATCCCCCTTTCCTAGTTCTTTGTTGCATTTCTATTTCCATTGAGATGGGATTTGAATTAAAACTTTCCCTTCTTGATTATGTGACCTAGGGAAGTTACTTAACCTTTCTGTTTCCACTTGCCTCATCTGTAAAATGGGGATGGTGATAATAACACTACCTTCCTCACAGTGTTGTTATGATGATTAACAAAGTTGACACGTGAAAACACTTAGAACTGGAAACCTACAAAGTGCTAAATGAATGTTCCTGCTATTATGTTTTTCCATCATACTTTTAAAATCTCTTATTCCTCTTTGTATGTCTGTTGCCTTTCTATTTGATGTTCAGGCTAAAGACCAGTAGATTCTGTCAAGATTAATTAAAAAAGAATCAGGGCCTCATAAAGATCTAATATGAAATTAAACCCCTTTCATAGATACTGCTAATACTTCTTACAAACATATGATGTTTAGAAACTAGGGATTGAAGTTTAGAAACAGAACCTATAGTCAACCAAGGGCAATGTGAAACTGAGTCAGAATGGTGGGCCAGACCACCTGTATTGATTCTCCAGAACTTTCCCAGAGGAGACCAATGCCTCACTCCTCATCCCCTTCCCAGGTCTTGGCAGAAGGGCCTAGGTGAGAACTACCTGGAGACTGTGTATGGAGTTGGGATAGGGACTGCTTCTGAGGTGGAACCTGAATTTCAATAAGATGTTGGTTTTCCATTTTGCTTTACTGCAGACTATATGCAGATTCTCCCTCCAAAGGCTTGTTGCCTGTCTGATTCCTTCAGGGTCCCACTGTGGTTGCACAGAAACCACCTGAGCATCTAGCAGGCAGGCCTCGAAGCACACCTCTACTCCCTCCTTCCCAGATGCTGCCAGAGGGTCCAGGTCCCTGCCTTCAGCTTATGTGTCCTCAGCTTCACAG
>NW_011491091.1:11607-12171 GCF_000754665.1 Bison bison bison | reverse complement strand
CATATATTGAAATGAATCCACCACAGGTATACATGTGTTCCCCATCCTAGACCCTCCTCCCTCCTCCCTCCCCACACCATAAAAAACCCTGTGTACGAGACGTCATCCACTTTAACTATGTTCTCTTTGTAACCCCAAGTTTCCTTTTTAAAAGATGTATATTTATTACCCATTGTCTGCTAGGAAGATATATATATATATATATATATATATGTATATCTGTTTCTGTACACAGAAACAAAACCACGGATTTGATATATGGACTATGTTGGAAATAGGGAGGATTGGTATACTATATAATTTTTAAGTTAATTTTTATTGAAAGATAATTGCTTTACAGAATTTTGATGTTTTCTTTCAAACCTCAACACGAATCAGTCATAGGTAAGCAGAGACATTACTTTGCCAACAAAGGTTCGTCTAGTCAAGGCTATGGTTTTACCTGTGGTCGTGTATGGATGTGAGAGTTGGACTGTGAAGAAAGCTGAGTGCCAAAGAATTGATGCTTTTGAACTGTGGTGTTGGAGAAGACTCTTGAGAGTCCCTTGGACTGCAAGGAGATGC
>NW_011491091.1:8317-10200 GCF_000754665.1 Bison bison bison | reverse complement strand
GCCTCAGGGTATATGCCTAGGAGTGGGATTGCTGGTGGTTTTATTCCTAGTTTTTTAAGGAATCTCCATACCATCTTCCATAGTGGCTGTATCAATTTACATTCCCACCAACAGTGCAAGAGCATTCCCTTTTCTCCACACCCTCTCTGGCATTTATTGTTTGTAGACTTTTTGACGATAGCCATTCTGACTGGTATGAGATGATATCTTATTGTGGTTTTGATTTGCATTTCTCTAATAATGAGTGATGTTGAGTATCTTTTCATGTATTTGTTAGCCATCTCTATGGCTTCTTTGGAGAAATGTCTGTTTAGGTCTTTTCCCCAGTTTTTGATTGGGTTGTTTGTTTTCCTGGTATTGAGTTGTATGAGCTGCTTGTATATTTTGGAAATTAATCCTTTGTCAGTTTCACAGTTTCACTTGCTATTATTTTCTCCCATTCTGAGGGTTGTCTTTTCACCTTGCTTATAGTTTCCTTTGCTCTGCAAAAACTTTTAAGTTTAATCAGGTCCCACTTGTTTACTTTTGTTTTTATTTCTGTTCCTCTAGGAGGTGCGTCATAGAGAATCTTGCTTTATGTCATCAAGTGTTCGGCCTATGTTTTCTTCTAAGACTTTTATAGTTTCTGGTCTTATATTTATGGATTAATTTATTTTGGGTTTATCTTTGTGTATGTATCTTTGTGTATGGTGTTAGGAAGTATTTTAATTTCATTCTTTTACATGTAGATGTCCAGTTTTCCCAGTGCCATTTATTGAAGAGGCTGTCTTTGCCTCATTCTATAGTCTTGCCTCCTTTGTCAAAAATAAGGTACCCATAGGTCCATGGGTTTATTTCTGGGCTTTCTATCTTGTTCCATTGGTCTATATTTCTGTTTTTGTGCCGGTACCATATGGTCTTGATGACTGTAGCTTTGTAGTATAACCTGAAGTCAGGAAGGTTGATTCCTCCAGCTCCATTCTTATTTCTCAAGACTGCTTTGACTATTTGGGGTCTTTTGTATTTCCATATTAACTGTGAAATTTTTTGTTCTAGTTCTGTGAAAAATGTCATTGGTAATTTGATAGGGACTGCACTGAATCTGTAGATTGTGTTTGGTAGTATAGTCATTTTCACAATATTGATTCTTCCTACCCAGGAACATGGAATTTCTTTCCATCTGTTTATATCATCTTTGATTCTTTCATTAGTGTCTTATAATCTTCTGTGTACAGTTCTTCTGTCTCCTTAGGTAGGTTTATTCCTAGATATTTAATTATTTTTGTTGCAATGGTGAATAGGATTGACTCCTTAATTTCTCTTTCTGATTTTTCATTGTTAGTATATGGGGAGTGAAAGTGATTTCTGTGTATTGATTTTGTAACCTGCAACTTTGCTAAGTTCACTGATTAGCTCTAGTAATTTTTTGATACTATCTTTAGGGTTTCCTATGTACAGTAGCATGTCATCTACAAATAGGGAGAGCTTTACTTCTTTTCCTACCTGGATTCCTTTTATTTCTTTTTCTTCTCTGATTTCTGCAGCTAGGACTTCCAGAACTATGTTGAATAATAGTGGGGAAAGTGGACACCCTTGTCTTGTTTGTGATCTTAGGGGGAATGCTTTCAGGTTTTCACCATTGAGAATGATGCTTGCCATAGGCTTATCATATATGGCCTTTATTATGTTGAGGTAAGTTCCTTCTATGCCCATTTTTTGAAGAGTTTTAATCATAAATGGGTGCTGAATTTTGTCAAAGGCTTTTTCTGCATCAGTTGAGCTTATCGTATGGTTTTTATCTTTCAACTTGTTAATATAGTGTATCACATTGATTGATTTGCATATATTGAAGAACCCTTGCACTCCTGGAATAAACCCAACTTGATCATGGTGTAAGATCTTTT
>NW_011491091.1:4553-5174 GCF_000754665.1 Bison bison bison | reverse complement strand
TGTACTCTGCATATAAGTTAAATAGGCAGGGTGATAATATACAGCCTTAACGTACTCCTTTCCTTATTTGGAACCAGTTTGTTGTTCCATGTCCAATTCTAAGTGTTGCTTTCTCAGCTGCATACAGATTTCCTAGGAGGCAGGTCAGGTGGTCTGGTTTTCCCATCTCTTTAAGAATTTTCCACAGTTTGCAGAGATAAATCCATGCACCTATGGCTACCTTATCTTTGACAAAGGAGGCAAGAATATACAATGGAGAAAACACAATCTTTTTAACAAGTGGTGCTGGTAAAACTGGCCAACCATTTGTGAAAGAATGAAACTAAAACACTTTCTAACACCATACACAAAAATAAACTCAAAATGGATTAAAGATCTAAATGTAAGACCAGAAAATATAAAGCTCCTAGAGGAAAACATCGGAGAAGGCAATGGCAACCCACTCCAGTACTCTTGCCTGGAAAATCCCATGGATGGAGGAGCCTGGTAGGCTGCAGTCTATGGGGTCTCACAGAGTCGGACATGACTGAAGCGACTTAGCAGCAGCAGCAGCATTCACTTTCACTTTTCACTTTCATGCATTGGAGGAGGAAATGGCAACCCACTCCAGTGTTCTTGCCT
>NW_011491091.1:3431-4116 GCF_000754665.1 Bison bison bison | reverse complement strand
TCTTAAAAAACTGGAAATAGAACTGCCATATGACCCAGCAATCCCACTGCTGGGCATACACACTGAGGAAACCAGAATTGAAAGAGACACGTGTACCCCAATGTTCATCGCAGCACTGTTTACAATATAGGACATGGAAGCAACCCAGATGTCCATCAGCAGACGAATGGATAAGAAAGCAGTGGTACATATACACAATGGAATATTATTCAGCAATTAAAAAGAATGCATTTGAATCAGTTCTAATGAGGTGGATGAAACTGGAGCCTATTATACAGTGTGAAGTAAGTCAGAAAGAAAAACACCAATACAGTACATTAACACATATATATGGAATTTAGAAAGATGGTAATGATAACCCTATATGTGAGACTGCAAAAGAGACACAGATGTAAAGAACAGACTTTTGGACTCTGTGGGAGAAGGTGAGGGTGGAATGATTTGAGAAAATAGCATTGAACCATGTATATTATCATATGTGAAATAGATCACCAGTCCAGGTTTGATGCATGAGACAGGGTGCTCAGGGCTGGTACACTGGGACAACACTGTGGGATGGGATGGGGAGGGAGGTGGGAGAGGGTTTCAGAATGGGGAACACATGTACACCCATGGCTGATTCATGTCAATGTATGGCAAAACCACTACAATATTGTAATTAGCCTCCAATTAAAAGAAATTAAAA
>NW_011491091.1:0-405 GCF_000754665.1 Bison bison bison | reverse complement strand
GCCGTCTATGGGGTCGCACAGAGTTGGACACGACTGAAGCAACTTAGCAGCAGCAGCAGCAGCAAGGTTGGTCCTGTGGTTTGTGTAAGCCTGTAGAGGGTGAGATTTGTGCTGAGTTTGTTTTTTGTTTGTTTGTTTGCTTGTGTGTTTGTTTTTCCTAAAATGGGCAAGGCTGAGTGAGGTGGTTATCCTGTCTGCTGATGATTAGGTTTGTATTTTTGTTTTGTATGTTGTTTAGGTGTCAGACACGACTGAGGCCACTTAGCAGCAGCAGGGTTAGTTCTCTAGTAGTCTGCTGCTGCTGTTGTTGCTAAGTCTCTTCAGTCGTGTCTGACTCTGTGTGACCCCAGAGAAGGCAGCCCACCAGGCTCCCCTGTCCCTGGGATTCTCCAGGCAAGAACACTG
>NW_011491090.1:5111-5684 GCF_000754665.1 Bison bison bison | reverse complement strand
TATTTAGGCTCACTTGTTCAGTTGTGTTGTGGGGAGGGAGGAATATTGTAAACAAATATCACTGGTGAGTGTGGGGAGTGCTCACAGTGTACTGAGCACACTGGGTTTGCCCCAGCTTATGGCTATTGTGCTTTCCCAGTCTACACTGCTCAGGCTCCAGGTTGCTCAGGAGGGGTACTGTCCAACTGTCCAAAGCACGACCTGCATTTAGTGCACTTCCCAGGTCTAAGCTGCTCCAGTTCAGGTTCTTGGTTATTCCACAAAAGCACAGACTCGGTTGGGCTTGCGTTTTGTGCCCTTCCCAGGTCCAAGCAGCTCAGGCAATTAAGGACTTGTCGAGTGCACTGTCCCAGGTGTGCTCTGCCTCTTAATTACCTCCCCAGTCCAGTTGATCGGTTTCCCAGGTGTACCGTGAGAGCACCATCTCAGGTGTGTCTCCTTTGGGTAGATGATCTCAGGCTGTGATCCTCCTGGCAGATGTCAACCATCCAGGATCCCAGGAAGACTTGGTTAGCAACCGGGAACTTGCTCACAGTTTGGTGGAAGATGCCCTCTCTGGGGCCGAGATTGCCC
>NW_011491090.1:507-1076 GCF_000754665.1 Bison bison bison | reverse complement strand
ATGGAATTTTCCAGGCAAGAATACTAGAATGGGTTGTCATGCCCTTCTCCAGTTTTTATTCATACTGTCAACCAAAAAATTATAGTCACAACCTGAAAGTAGAAAGTTATTTTATTCGGTGGCAATGTTTAGGACTCTGAGCCTGAAGACAGCATCTCAGTAGCTCTGAGGAAACTGCTCCAAGGAGGCATGGGGTAAGTCAGACTATATACAAGTTTCCAACAAAAGGAGTAGGTAGTCTGAGCATCAAAGATCAGGTATCAAGGAATTTAGCATGCTATGTATGGGAAAATGTAAGCCTCTGGGCTCATCAAATTCATTCCTTTCATATGCACTTCAGCTACCTGGGGCCAGTCCTGTTTCCTTGTTCACCTCTTTCATTCACTCAGCTCCTCAGCAATCACTGTCAGGGGGTGGCAGCATCACCTGGATAGCAGTTTGGGAAACCTCATTCACATTTGGAGGCTGGAAATTGCTGATGGCTGTGACATTTCTTCTTTATTAATGTGACAGGAGATATTTTCATTCCACAGTACCTCTTATTTAAGATGCATTCACCTTTTTTTTTT
>NW_011491090.1:0-407 GCF_000754665.1 Bison bison bison | reverse complement strand
TTTTTTAGCTATCTCCAACTTTTCCTCCTTTGAGTCTCAGTTAAGATTTTTTCCCCAGGACATTGTCTCAGTATTCTTTCTTCTTTTAGTCTGGATTAAGAACCTTGATTCTGTGCTCTCATGTGTTTTGTACTCCCCCAGTGTCTAATTGTATTGCATTAGGATTGCATTTTTAATTTGTATCTCTCATTAGTCTGTAGCACAAAGGCCAAACTTATATTGAAAGTATTTAGCATCATATGCCTAGTACCTAGCATCAAATACATAATGGACACTAAATAGACAGCTATTGGTTGTATATGTATTGTTGAATGAAACTCACTTATTTTATTCTAATGATCTTAGTTGTTTATGTGCTTATTTTCCCCTTTAAATCATAAGTTTCTTGATTGCAAGGAATTAGTGTT
>NW_011491089.1:23733-24795 GCF_000754665.1 Bison bison bison | reverse complement strand
AACATGCCCGAATAGAAAGTACTGGCTACTTGCAGGTCGCGGCTGTATTATTATTATTATTTTTTTTTCAGTTGACAGAGAGCAGGCTGGCCTGACTCCCAAGGGCAAGGCCAGGGAGTGTCCTCTGGTCTGCGTTCTGGGCATGTGGTCCCCACCTGAGGCTGAGTGGGAGGGGGCTTTAGGGGCTGTGCTTCTGGGAATACAGAGGGAGACCCCTCCCCACCTCCCGCCTTGGAAACTGACCCACCGGTCCGGCATCTGCATGGACGCTCAGAACCGCCCGTCTGGCTGGGATCCCAGAGAGAGAGCGAGCTGTCGTCCAGCCACCGATGGACATGTGACCTTGGGATGATGTCCGTCAGCCGTGGGGTCACGGGCTTCCCAGGATCCGCCCATTAGGAGAAACACTCGAGCGAAACCTCGGGCCCTGACCGGGGCACCCTGGTGACCGTGCGCGTGCGTTATTTTTGTACGACAAGAGGTCCTGAGAAGGGACACGGAACTGACGGGCCACCACCCACTGGAAGAGTTCAAGAAAGGTCTCCTTCAGCCTTTCGGTATCTCGCGGGCACCCTTCTGGGCTGCACAATGGGAAGGACCCCGATTCAGAGCGATTGGCCGGAGGTAACCTGCAAACGCGCGCTCTCGGTGGCTGCCCTCCCCGACGCGACGGACGCGAGTCTGAGAAAGCGCCGGGAGTCAGTGATGGACAGGGAGGCCCGGGGGCCGCAGAGAGTCGGACACGCCCGCGCGGCCGAACCACAAAGCTCATCTGCATGAAAGCCGGGAGCGTGAGCCACGGCGCAGAGCAGTCGTCCTGGGTTCCCTTACCCCCGTGTTCCCCGCCCGGGGGACCCCCACCCTGGACCAGTGAAACCTCTTGCTTTCTCAGCACGCGTGTCTCCTCGGACGGTTCGTTCCTGAGCGTCGGAGGAGAGCCCGCTCTCGGCCCCGGGCAAGGCGTCCCCCCGCTCCCCACACCTGCTTCCTGTACCGTGGCTGCTCCGCCCTGCTGGCTGCACCCTCGGGAGGCAGGGGGTGAGGGGGAGGCAGGGGCACAGC
>NW_011491089.1:22567-23633 GCF_000754665.1 Bison bison bison | reverse complement strand
GGGGGGCGGGGGCACAGCTCCCCAGCCCCGGGCCTTGAGAAGCCGCGATTCTGGCCTCCCTCCCGGCCCAGCTGCTCGGAGCCCCGGGCTCGCCCAGTCCCACTCGCGGTTCCCCGTTTCTGTTCCCTGCGGACCCCGCCCCACCTCGAGGGCCGGATCCCGGCCGCACGGTGAACAAGCGCGTCCTTCTCTGGCGCTCCTGGTTCTGTGCCGGCTGTTTTGAAGGTGAGGATGGAGCCAGGGTCCCCGGAGTTGGGGACCAACGGGTCTCCGATGCCGGGGAGGCTCAGGCTCAGCGCACACGTGCCCACAGGCCTCTGCGCCGCAGACCCAGATGCTGAACCTCAGCACCCCCCACTTTGTGGGGACCTGGCGGGGCTGTGAGCAGATCTGGGTGTACAGTTCCTGAAACAGGCCTGGCACTGGCAGCTCCCAGCTCAGCACGTCCAGGCTTCGCTGGTGGCTCAGACGGTAAAGAATCTGCCTGCCATGCGGGAGACCCGGGGTCGATCCCTGGGTGGGGAAGATCCCCTGGAGGAGGGCATGGCAACCCACTCCAGTATTCTTGCCTGGAGAATCCCCATGGACAGAGGAGCCTGGTGGGCTACAGTCCACGGGAAAACAAAGAGTCGGACACGACTGAGTGACTGAACGAGAATGCCAACACGGGGACTGTGCCCCCATCACATTGTCCAAATAAAACTATGTCTTATTTAAAAAAAGAAGAAGAAAAGAAAAAGGGAAAGAAAGAAAACAAATGAAAAAAATAAAGAAAAGACAGAATATAAAGATGGAAGGACAGAAAGGAAGAAAAAAGAAAGGGGAAAAAGAAAAAAGAAAGAAAGGGTGGAAAATAAAGAGAAATAGAAAAGAAAGATGGAAAGCCAGAAAGGAAGAAAGAAACGAATGTGGGAAAAAGAAAGGGGAAAAAACAGATTAAAAGAAATAAGACAGAAAAGAAAGATGGAAATGAAGAAAGGAAGGGGAAAAGGAACAAAGAAACAAAGGGAAAAAACAAAGATAAATAAGACAGAAAAGAAAGTTGGAAAGACAGGAAATGAGAGAG
>NW_011491089.1:19995-21868 GCF_000754665.1 Bison bison bison | reverse complement strand
CAGGCGGCCGTCACAGAGGACTCCACGCTGGACGGCTGCAATCCACATGTGCAATCCACATGTCTGAGGTCCTCGGGTCCCAGGACAGTTCAAGGGGTCCCAGGACTGAGATCCCTCCAAAAAGTCTCCTGGGGAGGGTCCTCCCTGCCTCTTCCAGCTCCTGGGGGCTCCAAGCATCTGTCCCTGGGCGGGGGGCCGCCCCGCTCCCATCTCTGCCTCTATCTACAAGCGGCCGTGTCCTATCTACAGGCCCATGTACGAGCAGCCGTCTGCTCAGGACGGCAGCCCCATGGGACGTGGGGACTGCCCTGTCCGAGCTGGACTCTGTGTTACCCTCATCCTTAGCCCTGCGAGAAAGCCCCGCTTCCACAAGAGGTCAGGCTCTGAGATTCCAGGTGGACGTGCAAGACCTAGGTGGGAGGAAAGGAGACAGGGAGGCAGACGGGAGGACCCGGCCCACGACGTCAGACCCCGTCTGATGGGGTGGAGGCCCGTCAGACTCTGCTCTGCACCCCGGGTAAGACCCCCACACACAGCCCCACCCAAGAGGTGGGGAAGGCAGACGGCTGCCCCTGGAGACGCAGTCCTGAGCAGCACCTCCTGGGGGACTCCGGGATTTGGCACGCATCTCCTGGCCGCTGAGATGTGTCGTCCGGGGTCCATCATGAGGACGGACAAGCGAGTGGGGCTGGAACCCAGAAGCTGTGACAGACACACAGGCAAGTGACCCGTGTTGAGCGGGGGCATGGAGGAGGCCCCGGGCACGGGGAAGTCAGAGACGGCGCCTGGGAGCATCTTGGTGGGTGTTCTCGGCTGAAAGGTAGACGTGGGGGACCGAGACTCAGGCATTCAGCGCGTGGGGGTACCCGGGGGCACCTCCTTGTCCCCGCGGGCACGAGCAGTCACTCCCACAGGGACCTTGACAAAGGGGGGGTGGCATCCAGGCGACCAGGGCCCCCCAGACATTCGTTCTGGCCGGCTCCAGGAAATTGCCCAAGACTGAGGTGGAGCGGTGGGCAGCCACTGGGGTCCTGACAAAGCAGAAGCTGCAAACGAGAAGTGAGAACAGGAAAAGAAATACTTTGAAAGAGAAAGTGTTTCTTCCAGGAAAAACCCAGGGCTGTTGCCAGGGTCCTGACCCCCAGATTCTAATTCTGACTCGAGGGCAGGGGAGGAGGGGCCAGATGCCAGACTCGGTCACTCATGGGGTTGATGATTCTTATTTTTTTTTCCTGATGAGGTGGAGCCGCCCCCTGCCCCACCCGGAGACTATAAAAAACACTGAATGGGGGAGAAAATACACACCCACACCCACAGAAGTTTTGTTTCTCCTTCAGGAAGCAGACCGCAGCACACGGCCGGGAAATCAAGCCCAGGGTCCACCCCCATGCCAGCAGGACAGGCACGAAGGAGCGGCTGCCTGTCTCCCACTGACGTCAGACTCTGCTCTGCATCCCAGGTAAGACCCCCACACACACTCCTCACCCAGGAGGTGGGGAAGGCAGACAGCTGCCCCTGGAGACTCAGTCCTGAGCAGCACCTCCTGGGGGACGCCGGGATTCGGAACGCATCTTGTGGCCGCTGAGATATGTCGTCTGAGGTCCATGGCAGGCTGGATCCAAAGGCTTTATGCCCGAGAAACAATGATAGAGGGTCTAACTAACCAACCCAAGTGATGCAGGTTCGATCCCTGGGTCAGGGAAGATCCCCTGGAGGGGCGCATGGCAACCCACTCCAGTATCCTTGCCTGGAGAATCCCATGGACGGAGGAGACCGGTGGGCTACAGTTCACGGGGTCGCAAGGAGTCAGACACGACTGAGCGACTAACACATACACATTTCAGAGAGCCGTTTCATATGTACGGAGTCACAA
>NW_011491089.1:18007-19841 GCF_000754665.1 Bison bison bison | reverse complement strand
AGCTCCTGGAGGAACTGGCAACCCACTCCAGTATCCTGGCCTGGAAAATCCCATGGACGGAGGAGCCTGGTGGGGCTACAGTCCAGGGGGTCGCAGAGAGTCGGACATGACTGAGCGCAGGACAGGACGCTGGTTTCAGCCTTGTACGAGCCTGGATGTGTGGTGTATTTTCACCGGTTCTGTGTTTCGTGCTGGGTCTTACGGTTGAACGAATGAGCTGGTCGGAGTGGCCTTCCCAGGACGAGAGGTGCCCGGTAATCACAGTGCCCACCAACGCTTTCTGGCTCAAATTCCTGCCACCTCCAACCCAAGCAAGGTGGGCTGCTCATGTCGAGAGCTCCACCGTCTCCCTCTTCCAATTCTGCGGACCCCAGCCCCCAGCCTCTGGGGGCCCAGGTCTGTCCAGACAGGCCCTGTCCCTTCGTCCTTTGGGGTCACCAGCATACGATGACCACGTTCATGCCGTTTGGGTCTTTAAAGATGTGAGCGCCTCCAAGTGAGGGTGGAAGCCTGTGGGTGGATACGGATGTCACGGGACTGGAGCCCGGTATATGCTGCAGCAGGGTGGGGAGGGGGGAGCAGGGAGCTTGGCTTACCTGAGCAGAAGCCAGGAGCCCACCGCCGTCCTTCCAGGGACATCCCCGAGGGCTGTCTGCATGGATGAAGACGAGCCCCACGCCCTCCTCGTCGGATCGTGATGAGTGAGAGTTGCCCAGTCGTGTCTGACTCTTTGTGGGCCATACAGCCCATGGGATTCTCCAGGCCGGAATACTGGAGTGGGTTGCCGTTCCCTTCTCCAGGGCATCTTCCTGACCCAGGGATGGAACCCAGGTCTCCCGCATTGCAGGCGAATTCTTTACCAGCTGAGCCATCAGGCAAGCCCAAGAATACTGGACTGGATAGCCGTTCCCTTCTCCAGCAGATCTTCCTGACCCAGGGATCAAAACCCAGGTCTCCCGCGTTGCAGGCGGATTCTTTACCAGCTGAGCCACCAGGGAAGCCCCCTCATCTGATACTTGTTCAGTGTTTAGAATTTTTTTTTTCCCCGTGAGCTTGCTACCTGAACCACTCGTCGTTCAGTCGTGTCCCACTCTTTGCGGTCCCATGGACGGTAGCCCCCCAGGCTCCTCTGTCCATGGGGATTCTCCCAGGCAAGAAGACTGGAGTGGGTTGCCGTTTTGTCCTCCAGGGGAATCTTCCCTACCCAGGGATTGAACCTGCCTCTCCTACACGGGCAGGCGGACTCTGTCACTGAGCCACCCGGGAAGCCAGAACTCTCGTGGGCAGGGCATGGATTGTGACGCTGGGCTTGTAGGCAGCCTCCTCTCAAACTTGGTGCCTCATGCCTCACTCTCCACACCCTGATCCTTGTTCTTTAACTGGATTGCCAAGCGTCCGTCCCTGTATACCTCCCTGTGATACCGAGTCTTGGGTCTTCCCTGTTGACCTGTCCTGAGAAGGAGTCTCTCCCGGCTTCACCCCGAGTTCAGGGAGAACCACAAGAGTCAGCCTCTGGGATTGAATGTGTGTGAAAGGTGGCACTTTGCGGGGGGGCACAGATCAGTCCTGGGGAGTCTCGTGGGAGCCTCGGACCAGGCTAGGGGAGCAGGCAAGGTCCTGGATGGCTGGAGTCTGGGCTGGGTGTCGTGATGGAGAAGCTGAGAAGGCCCTGAAGGATGTGGGGGAGAGTCATCACCCCTCCTCATCAGTTCCCAGGCTAGATTCTCAAGGTGAGGTGCCCTGGGAGGGGGGCACATTGGGGGAGCAATCCTGAGGCCCTGGGGAGGGGCGGCCCCCAGGCAGGGGAGCATCCGAGGCTCCATCTGTGTGGCCG
>NW_011491089.1:17730-17907 GCF_000754665.1 Bison bison bison | reverse complement strand
ACAAGACACGACTGAGCGACTAACACATACACATTTCAGAGAGCCGTTTCATATGTACGGAGTCACAAGTGGCTTCAATGGGAAAGAACCCACCTGCCAAGGCAGGAGATGTGGGTACCATCCCCTGCTGGAGGAAGTGGCAACCCACTCCAGTATCCTCGCCTGGAAAATCCCATG
>NW_011491089.1:9161-17630 GCF_000754665.1 Bison bison bison | reverse complement strand
GGTGGGCTCCACCAGGAAACCCCGCGGCTGGGACCTGGGAGGTGCGGAATGCAGAGCCCCCGGGGAAGGTTCAGGAGAGCCAGCCTGCTGAGGTGGGGGGTGCTTCCTGGGGACTCCGGGGCAGAATTCTGGTGGGGGTGGTGAGACAGCACGGATTGCGTTACCGTAACTCATTCTGAGCAGGAAACTGAGTCAATGTGATTTCATGCGTTTAACTGCACTTCCTTCCACTGTTTGTGAGTCCAGCATTTCCCGGCACTGCCTGGAAGGTGCTTTCTGGGCTCCTGTATGGGGTGGTGCCAAGGGCGAGTGATAACCCAGGGCGGGAGCGCCGTAGAGACAGGCTGATACACACACAGGCACGCAGACATACAGGTGCACACATGTGGACATGTATGCAGACATGCACACAGACATGCAAACACATGTGTGCACACAGATGCACAGACACATGAATAAGATGCTCACACAGATACGTGTGTGTGCATGCAAGGCCCACAGAGAATGTGTATGCACACATGCACACCTGCATGTACACAGGCACACACAGTGTGCACACAGACGCAGACAGATACACACAGATACACACACGCCATGCACGCACATAAACACAGGTGATGTGTGCTCACATGTGTGCATATACAGAGACATGCAGTTTGCACAGATGTACACACAAGACACATACACAGATGCACACAGGCACCAGACACATAAACACAAGTAGTGTGTGTACACATGCGTACACAGGCACACACGTACAGTGCACACAGATGCACATATAAGACATGCACACACGTGCACTCATGCACACGCACACATGCACACAGATATGCACAGACACACATGGGCACATGTACGCACGCTCAGTGCACAAACACATGAACGCATGCATGCACAGATGCACACAGGCATGCACATACACACGTGCGTATAGACAGATACACACATGTGACATATATGTATACACACTCTGCACAGACACATGAACACATGCACACACACAGACATGCGGAGCACACAGGTGCATGTATGCGACACATGTACACATGTGCACTCACACATATACACATGTGCACTCACACATATACACACTTGCACACAGAAATATACACAGATACACACGTGCACATATATGCACACTCAGTGCACAGACATAAACACATACATGCATACACGTGTGCACACAGACATATTCACAGAGATACACCCATGCACATATATGCATGCAGAGCCACATAAACACAAGTAATGGGTACACACATCCATACACATGCACAGACATATACACAGATATCCATCCATGCCACACACACACATAGACACAGGTAATGTGTGGTCACATGTCTGGATATACATATAAAGAGACGTGTAGTTTTCACAGATGCATATACAAGACACATACACACATGTGCACACACAGACATATACACACATGTACACAGACATACACACGCACATATAGGCACAGTGAGCACATAAACACATGGATGCACATGCACACGTAGGCATGCGGTATACACAGATACACACAGGTACACACGTACACGCACATGCATACACACACATGTGCACACATGCACGCACATGGGAGGCTCCCCTCCCGAAGCGGCTCCTTGCCCTTCCACCAGGACATCCCCGGGGGGTTCAGTCCCCTCCTGCCCCCTCCCCCAGCCGTCCCCGCAGCCACTCCACTGGTCACTGTATCTTCTCCTGCAGCTGACAACCGCCGTCCTGTGGGAACTGCCTGGCCCATGGCCCTCCCCTGGCTGGCCGTGCTCCTGACACTCATCTGCTGCTCGATGACCACGGACCACGGTAGGAAAAGCCGGAGGCAAAACGGCCCCGTGCGGTGTGCCGGGGTCCCTGGGGCTGTGCTGCTTTTCAGTTAAACGGCCGTCGCTGGGGTCACGGCCGTGCCGCGGGGCCGCCGTACGAGATAATCAGCCGCTTCCCGTTGTAGCCCTCTTCTCAGCCGCCTTGGCGGGTACATCTTGCAAGACTCGGACCTCAGAGCCAAGATGTTCATACTGATACAGTCACGAGGCTACGGCCAGAGCTGCTGGTGTAGCTGGGGCGCCGGGATCCGTCTCTTATCTTTGATTTCCTGTCATCCTCTTCCTGGGTCGGGAGATGTCCGTGGGAAAATGAGGGTGACGGGCTGAACCCTGTCCTCAGCAAGTCCATGGGCTCAAGTCGTAACCAACAGAACCCCAGAACGGGAGTTGTTTGGAAATAGAGTCTTGACACGCGCTGTTTTTTAAATATAATATTATGTATACATATTGGCTGTTTGGGGTCTTTGTTTCAGCATGCAGGCTTTTCTCTAATTTCGGTGAGCGGGGGGCCTTCTCTCTAGTTGCCGTGTGCAGTCTTCTCGTTGCCGTGGCTTCTCTTCTTGTGGATCACGGGCTCTAGGGCGTGGGTTAAAGGACAGAGTTTGGGACTTCCCTGGCCATCCAGTGGTTAAGGCTTTGCCTTCTGATGCAGAGGACGCGGGTTCCATCCCTGGTCGGGGAGGTAAGATTTTTGGCCTTTGTGGCCAAAAATCCAAAAAGTAAAATGGACACAATATTGTAACAAATTCAATAAAGACTTAAAAACTGGTCCACATGAAAAAAGAAAATGATAAAAAAAAATGATGCTTTGGGGGTAACTCCATCCTGTTTTTCTGAAGTTCCTCCTGGAGATTTAAGGGAGGTAGGGGGCAGACCAGGGTCAGTTCCCAGGATCCACTGATGGTGGATAGTGAGCAATTTACGAAACCATCGTAAGACTCCTCGGGGGTAACAGTTGATCAAGACGTGAGAATGGGTGACGGAGATTGTCACGCTGCGTGCCCATCTCTGACAGTCTGGCTGATTTTGCGTGGCGGTTGTGGCTGAAGAGAACATTCAGAGTGGGGATTAGGGGGGCTAGCCAGATGCTGCAGGAGAGGTTCCCCTGGGGGATGCCCCCACCCTCAGCTTCCCCAGGTACAGAAATCGTACGTTGCTTCGGCACCCCGCAGTAAGCGCACCCGGCTCCAGCTGCAAACCCGGGGATGCTGGTGGAATTCAAGGACACATGGAGCCCACCAGGCAGGCGTGTGCCCTGGTGAGGGTCTGCACTGGAAGCCCCGCCCATGCGGACTTCTCTGGCTGACCAGCGGACCCCACATAGGGGCCAAGGGGGCGATGTACTCCTCGGGTTCCTGTCCGACTCCCCCTGCATGCAGATGGGGACCAGGCTTTGGGCAACAGAAGGGCGCGGAGCCGGGCCAGCTGCTCACCACAGACGCTCTGTGATTGCGTCAGACAGGGTGACCTGCCTGCGGTGACAGCCACAATGTTGCGTAACTGAGAGAGGTTTGTTCCTTCCGCAAAGGGTGGTGGAACGGAGGTGTGCGTGTGGCTGTGCATGAGTGTGTGTGTGTGTGTCTCTGTGTGTTTGCACATATATGTGTGTATGTGTGTATACGTGTATCTGTATCTGAGTATATGTGTGTGTATACATATACACCCATCCCACGCGTGCATGTGTATGTCGTGTGTATACATGTGTGTATGTGTACATGCCGGTGTATATGGATGTGTGTATATGCGTGTATACGCATGTTCACCTACCCCCATACACGCATGTGTGTGTTGTGTGCATACATAAGTGTCCATGTGCCTTTGTGTGTGCACGTGTATGTGTGTGTATATATGTGTATATGTGTGTTGGGGGCATATGTCTCCCTGGGGCCTACTGGCTTACGCAGCTTTGCATTGAGTTAATAAAATACCATAGTCTCGGGGATTAAGTGACAGATTTATTTATCATAGCCCTGGAGACCAGACATCTGAGGTCAAGGTGTCCCAGGGCTGAGCTCCCTGCAGAGTCTCCAGGGGAGGGTCCTTCCCGCCTCTTCCAGCTTCTGGGGGCTCCAGGCGTCCATCCCTGGGCTGATGGCCACCTCCCTCCCGTCTCTGCCTCCATGTGGCTTCTCCTCTGTGTCCGTGTCTCTGCTTTTCTGTCTCTTACAAGGACCCTGTCCTTGGGTTTAGGGCCACCCCCATCCAGGAGGACCTTAATTCAGATCCTTCACTCCATCACGTCTGCAAAGAACCTTGTTTCCAGAGAAGGTCCAATTCTCCGCTCCTCTGATGGTTTGCCGGGAAGGCTGGAGAGAGACCAGCGTTCATTCCACGCCAGCTGGCTCCATCATCTCCTCGGAGCAGTGTGTAGAGGCCTCCCAGGGCGGTTTTCAGGGGCCGCAACTGCAAGGACCACAGGTTGCTTCCGTCCGTCTCTCCGTGTCGATATCAGTCCCATGACCACAGCTGGTGACCAGAGGGGCTGGGAGATGCGGGAGCTCTAGAAGGGGAGGGGGCTTCCTTCACATCTCAGGATGCTGCCCCGCCCCCCACGTCCTGCCTCTTGTCTGCCCCCACTGTCCTGGGGCCCAGGCTGCTGCCCACTCTGGGATCACATCAGGCCCGTTTGTAAGGAGGGGTCACTGACCACAGGCAGGAAGTGACCTCCTCTCTAGGAGACACAGTGAAGGAAGCGGCTGCAAGCTGCAACATTGTAACATGACCCACCCTTCAAGCCCTCCTAAAAATACAACCTTGGTGGAACTGCATCGGAGGGGCTTGTGGGTACAGGAGACAGTGGAAGAGAAGGAAGCACCAAGGCATATGGAGAAGTGGTTAGTCTTTCACCACTGAGTCTTAATTAGTGCATGGATTTTTCATAGCTTTATCAGGGGAAGGACGTGTTCTTCTATTTCTGGTTTGCTGAGAGCTGTTAATCTCCAGGGGTGTTAAAACGCTCTCAGAATATTCAGAAAGGAGAAACAAATGCTGTGACTTCGCTGGGGGTCCACTGGTTAAGACTCCGTGTTTTCAGTGTAGGAGACACGGGTTTGATCCCTGCTCTGGGTCCGAACATCCCGCATGCCATGTGGTATGCCCAGAAGAGAAAAAAGTAAATGAAACAAGGGGCAAAATGTTTCCTGCTTCTGTTGAGGAGACCATCAGTTTTCTGTTTAAAAAGGGTGAATCAAAAAAAATTAAAAATAAAAGGGTGAATCATAGTGATGGTTAAAATAACCTTGCCTTCTTAGAGTAAGTGTCTGGGGTCAAGAGGTATTACCAGCTTTATATGTTGCCCTATTTTATGTACTCACATTGTGTAAAGGAATTTTCTTTCTATGTGATATTGGTCTCTAGTTTCAGTTCAGTTCAGTTGCTCAGTTGTGTCTGACTCTTTGCAACCGCATGGACTGCAGCACACCAGGCTTCCCTGTCCATCACCAACTCCCGGAGCTTGCTCAATCTCATGATCATTAAGTTGGTGATGCCATCCAACCATCTCCTCCTCTGTCGTCCCCTTCTCCTCCCACCTTCAGTCTTTCCCAGAATCAGGGTCTTTTTCCAGTGAGTCAGCTCTTCGCATCAAGTGGCCAAAGGATTGGAGCCTGAGCTTCAGCTTCAGTCCTTCCAATGAATATTTGGGACTGATCTCCTTTAGGATGGACTGGTTGGATCTCCTTGCAGTCCAAGGGACTCTCAAGAGTCTTCTCCAACACCACAGTTCAAAAGCATCAATTCTTCAGCGCTCAGCTTTCTTCATAGCCCAACTCTCACATCCATACATGACTACTGGAAAAACCATAGCTTTGACTAGAGGGTCTCTAGTTTACTTATATTATTATTATTTATTTTGGGCTTCCTTGGTGGCTCAGACAGTAAAGAATCTGCCTGCAATACAGAAGACCTGGGTTCAATCCCTGGGTCAGTAAGATTTTCTGGAAAAGGGAACGGCAACCCGCTCCAGTATCCTTGCCTGGAGTATCCCATGGACAGAGAGAGGAGCCTGGCGGGCTACAGTCTATGGGGTCACAAAGATTTGGGACACAACTGAGTGACTGAACTGAACTGACTGCCCTGAACGGCTGTTTTAACAGACTTCTCTATTACTTTCATCGTCTGCCATTTATGGCGCGACTTTTTTCTTTAACATTTATTTGGGTCTTGGTTGTGGCACTCGGGTTTCTCTATAGTTGTGCTGTGCGGGCTCCGTTGCCCCGAAGCATGTGAGATCTTAGTTCCGTGACCAGGGATAGAACTCACGTCCGCTGTACTGGAAGGTGGATTCTTAACCACTGGGCCACCAGGGAGGTCCCAATGGGACGGTTTCTAAGCCCTGATACTTCTGTTCAGAGACAACATATTCCCGCTTCTCTTGTGTGTCTAGGAACATTTTATCCAGTGCCATCCCGTAAACCCATCCTGTAAACCCATCCCGTAAACCCATCCTGTAAACCTGTCAAAGCTGGAGATGTAAGAGACGTGGGTCCCATCCCTGGGGAAGGGCCCTGGAGGAGGGTATGGCAGCCCACTCTAGTACTCTGGCCTGGAGAATCCCATGGACAGAGGAGCCTGGCAGGCTGCAGTCCACGGGGTTGCTAAGAGCCGGACACGACTGAAGCAACTTACACGCACGCGTGCGGTGTTGCTTTCAGCTGTAGAGCAAAGTGGATCAGCCATATGAACACAGCTTTCTTCAACATGTGTGGCTGACAAAGGTACATTTCCCAACCACAAGGATGGGAGAGGTGACCTGCTTTCCTGATGTTTCCCCCCACATCATTGGTGAGAAGCTGGGATCACTAAGATGCTACAAATTCCTGACTTTGAATTTGTACAAATTCGTGGTTGCTCCTGGCAATCACGTCTCCGCCTAGAACTCAGCTTCCCAAAGGCTGACTCCCCACACGCAGTTTATGCCTTGTGTGTCTCTCCCACTCTGTAGCCATCTCTGATCCAGACCCACCGATTAAGAACTTAAGGATAGATCCAGAAAGAAAAAGATTGGTCTGGGACCAGCACGAAAATGTTTCTGAAATTGGGTGTTACGTCAATTCGAAAATTTTAAGAAAGGTAAGCCGTCTTCCCTGTACTTAGCCTCACAGAGACATGGGTTCCACCCTTGGGCCCAGGGGTCATTTATGGGCACCACGGCTCAAGACATCCACAGTGGTACCTACTGGACAGGATTGGTGTGAAAAGGAGCTGAGATATTGCAGCTGGACAGACAAGCCCAGTTGAAAGTGGTGTTGTTGTTCAGTCGCTCAGTCGTGTCTGAGTCTTTGCAACCCCATGGACTGCATCACGCCAGGCTTCCCTGCCCATCACCAACTCCTGGGGCTTGCTCAAACTCATGTCCATCGAGGCAGTGATGCCATCCAACCATCTCATCCTCTGTCGTCCCCTTCTCCTCCTGCCCTCAACCTTTCCCGGCATCGGGGTCTTTGCCAATGAGTCAGTTCTTCACATCAGGTGGCCAAAGTATTGGAGTTTCATCTTCAGCCTCAGTCCTCCCAGTGAAAGTTCGGGGTTGATTTCCTTTAGGATGGACTGGTTGGATGTCCAGGTGACTTGATTTTATTGTGAATAAATGGCTTCATCTCTCTCAGGCAATAGAGAAGCCCTATTGCAGTCTTGGCGACTTGTCGTGCGAAGTGAAAAACTATACTGTGAAGGTGATAAAAGGTCAACCGTTCTCTGCTTGGATTCAGTATCCAAAGCAAGGTGAGGGGTAGATGCTCTCTTGGGGTTCCGTTTGCTTTTGATCACCCGTTAGCATTCTGAATACCGAGGTAATGACTTTTAACTTGGATGGATGGGTCTGCAGTGACGTAGCTTTGTGGGAAAAAGGCCATTTCTTGAGAGTCCCTTGCACAGCAAGGAGATCCAACCAGTCCATCCTAAAGGAAATCAGTCCCCAGTGTTCACTGGAAGGACTGATGTTGAAGCTGAAGCTCCAATACTTTGACCACTTGATGCAAAGAACTGACTCATTTGAAACGACCCTGATGCTGGGAACGACTGAAGGCGGGAGGAGTAGGGAACGACAGAGGATGAGATGGTTGGATGGCATCACCGACTCGATGGACATGAGTTTATGATGGACAGGGAGCTGGTGATGGACAGGGAGGCCTGGCGTGCTGCAGTCCATGGGGTCGCAAAGAGTCAGACGCGACTGAGTGACTGAACTGCATTGAACTGAGGTTCAAATTCGTGTCCACTGAGTCCTTGAGGATTGACTGGTTCTCTCTCCTTGCCGTCCAAGTTAATGTCCGCTGACAGCTCAGTGACTCCGTGGTATATACGTGTATTCTTTCTCATATCCTTTTGCATGACGGTTTTTCCCGGAAGAGAGGGCAGGTGGTCTACAGAGCCGGACCCTGTATCGAGGAGCTCACTTTCCCCACCCCTCCCTCTTCTTTGCGAACCCCAAGGCAACCCCCTGGCGGCCGCGGACAACCTGACCTGCCGGGTGCACGACGTGGATCAGCTCAGCTGCAGCTGGGCGGTGGGCGAGGAGGCCCCGGCGAACGTTCAATACCATTTCTATCTGAAGCACCCCTTGTAGGTGTGACCTCGCGCTCCGCCGGGCTCCGACCCCAAGCCCACCCCCCCAAAAACCCAGGGGCGGGCTTCA
>NW_011491089.1:8551-8897 GCF_000754665.1 Bison bison bison | reverse complement strand
TTTGGGACGGGGTTTCAGGGGCGGGGCTTCATGATGGGGCTTTGGGGGCGGGCCTTCGGGGCGGGGCTTTGGGACGGGGCTTTAGGGGCGGGGCTTCAGGTTCGCCCCCTGACCCTGCCCCACGCGCCTGCTGCCCGGCCAGGAAGACGTGGCCATGTCCCAAGTACATGCAGAACCAGCAGGGCGTCAACGTCCAGTGCCATTTTGACAGCCTCTCCCTTCAACCTGAACGCCAAACTCCGTTCCGTTTCCTGGTGAATGGTACCAGCGGTGGCTCCAAAATCCCCTGCCGCCAAATGACCCATAGATTGGAAGAAATTGGTGAGAAAACGTGAAAACCTCCTTC
>NW_011491089.1:4418-8451 GCF_000754665.1 Bison bison bison | reverse complement strand
GCCCTCCCTGTCCATCACCAACTCTCGAAGTTTACCCAAACTCATGTCCATTGAGTCCATGATGCCATCCAACCATCTCATCCTCTGGTGTCCCCTTCTCCTCTTGCCCTCAATCTTTCCCAGCATCAGGGTCTTTTCAAGTGAGTCAGTTCTTTGCATCAGGTGGCCCAAGGATTGGAGTTTCAGCTTCAGCATCAGTCCTACCAATGAATATTCAGAGTTGATTTCCACAGGCTGTAGAGCGCTCGGATTTCAGTCCTTGCCGCTCATGGGTTCGCTGGTTCTGGCTCCCTGGCTCCAGAGCACAGTCTCAACAATTGTAGCCCATGGGTGTAGCTGCTCCAGGGCATGTGGGATCTTCCTGGACCAGGGATTGAACTCCTGTCTTCTGCACTGGCAGATGGATTCATATCCACTGGATGGGTCCACAGGGAAGGAAGTCCTAGGAGGCCTGTTTTAAAAGTATCTTTGGGAAACAATTTTTGTTTGTTTACTTTTCCTGTGCTTTACTCATTGAAGTGTTGTTGTTGTTGTTGTTTTCCCTCCCCTAGAAATATTAGCTGCCCCGAACATCACAAAAAAGTGGTGTAACGAAAGCTACTCATTCATGGAATGGGAAGTAAGGAGTCTCTTTACTGAAGACATCAAGTATGAACTTGAGATACAGAAGGTAAGCATGCCGCCTCCCAGGTGGGCATCTCTTGTGGTCTGATGCCCAGGACTCTGGAGTTTTCGGGGTAGTCAAAGCATCTGAAGAAAAGAGGAACCGTAAGATAAGTGACTGCGGTGAAACCCGAAGTGATTGGTTGTTTGGGACTCCCCCGGCCGTCTGTCGGTTAAGACATCCCCTTCAGTGCTGGGGGTGTTAGTTCAATGCCTGGTTGGGGACCTAAGATCCCACGTGCCCTGAGGCCAAAAAAAAAAAAAAAAAGGAAAAAACAGAACGTAAGAGAGAAGCAATATTGAAACAGATTCAATAAGGACTTTAAAAATGGTCCACAAAAAAAAAAAAAAAAAAATTGAGACAGCAACAACAAAAAAAGCGTTTGGGTGTTTGAAGGACAACGCTGACCTTGAAAAAGAAGTCAGAACGTGCAGGGAAGTTTTCTCTCGTGTTTGGGGTGGAGGACGCATGCTCAGCTGTCGTTCAGGAGACAAATGATGTGATAGACGAGGCTGAAACAGACACTGGAGAAACCCTCTGAGTGCATGTCACATGCACGCGTCTGGGCTAACTCCCGTCAGTCGTGTCCGACACTTTGCGCCCCCACGGACTGCAGCCTGCCAGGCTCCTCTGTCCATGGGATGCTCCAGGCAAGAACACTGGAGTGGGTTTGCTCGTCCTCCTGTAGGGGATCTTTCTGACCCGGGATCGAACCCGAGTGTCTTACATCCCCTGCACTGGCAGGCAGCTTCTTTACCACTAGCACCACCTGGTCATATGTCACAGAGCTTGCAATTTCCGTGTGAGAAATGAAATCCTTCCTCCCCACCAAAGATGGTACCCAGGCGTTCATAGACCCTATGTGTATAATGGTCCCCAAGTTCGACACCACTTGAGGGATGGGATGACTGAAATATGGCCACAGAGTGGAATCCTATCCACCAAGAACCGGAGGGTCCTATTTTACAATAGCCTGGACATGGAAGCCACCTAGATGTCCATTGACAGAGGAATGGATAAAGAAGATGTGGTCCACATGTAGACGATGGACTGTTACTCAGTCACAAAGAGGAATGCATTTGAGTCAGGTCTAATGAGGCGCGCAAACCTAGAACTGCTCATACAGAGCAAAGTAAGTCAGAAAGAGAAAAGCAAATGTACATTAACGCCTGTGTAGGGGAGGAGTTTGTCTCAGATGGTACCGAATCAGCCTGCAATGCAGGAGACCTGGGTTCAGTCCCTGGGTCGGGAAGATCCCCTGGAGGAGGAAATGGCAACCCACTCCAGTATCCTTGCCTGGAGAATCCCACAGACAGAGGAGCCTGGTGGGCTACAGTCCATGGGGTCACAGAGTTGGACATGACCAAATGCACACACACAGCCATAGTGTGTGTATATAAATCCCAAACTCCTAATTTGTCCTTCCCCCAGGTACTTTTTCATCCATTGACACGTTATATGCAGTTACCTCTATTTATTATTTTCATGGGCTTCCCTGGTGGCTCAGATGGTAAAGAATCCGCCTGCCAGAACAGGAGACCCAGCTTCGATCCCTGGGTCGGGAAGATCCCCTGGCAACGCACTCCAGTCTTGTTGCCTGGAGCGTCTCATACGTATGACATCTGTGATTTCTGTTCAGTGAGTGATTAGTGCCGACTTCTCTGTGACTGTGAAACCGCTCGGACCAATGAGAGCCTTTCTTGGGTCTGGATCAGACTCCCACGCCCTCCTGTTCTCTTACAGGGCACGGACCTCGCCTACAAAGAGGAGGTGGGTGTCCATCCCGTGCGGCCCCCGCAATCTGCCGTCCCAAGCACAGGCTCCTTATTTCCATCAGTGTCCAGACCCTCTGAGACGAAGCTCCCCAGTGCACAGACTGGGCGTTATCACCTACATACCCCTCCTTCGCGGCTACATCCCTCGGGACTTGGTGACAGCATCCTCACGCCCAACTGACCGAATCTAACCCGCAGAGGCGGCTGTTCCCACCGGCAGTCATGAGTGCCGGTGCAGAACCCATCTCCCTTGTCTGTCTGTGTGCCTCCCTCCCGTCTCTGCCTCCGTCTCCACGTGGCTTCTTCTCTGTGCCCATGTCTCCGTTCTTGTGTGTCTTGTGAGGACCCTGTCGTGGAGTTTAGGGCCACCCCCATCCAGGAGGACCTCATCTCAGACCCTTCACCCCATCACCTCTGCAGAGAGCCTGTTGCGTAATAAAGGCATCTTCTGAGACTCTGAGCGTTAGGACCCCCCACACGTGAATCTGGAGAGGCCCCGCTGCACCCCTTCCCAAGCCCCCGTTCTGCAGCCCCAGACCTGCAGGGGTCTCTCCCTTCCGTCTGCTTGATTTTCAACTGCAGACAGAGCTCAAGGTTTTGGGGCTGAGGAATCCGGGACCCTACACAGTGAAGATCAAGGCCATGGACTCCCTGTTCTTCGAGAGCAGACCGGCAGGCCAGTGGAGCGCCCCGCAGCACCTCGGTGAGGGGGACGCCCCTCGGGACTCTCCAGGGGTGGGTGTGTATTGGGGGCAGGGGTCACGGAGACATGGATCCCTGGTGGGCAGCAGCCTGCCAGACACTCTGACCATCGCTGCCCCTTCATGCACCTGCTCCAGGTAGAGGGGACCATCCACCTGCCTCAACCCGGTGCCCCAGAGAGGGCTCCGGGGACCAAGGCTGAATCGTGGAGGGCGGGAGACAGCAGATGGTCCCGGGGAAGCACCCCTGTCCCCAATCCCACTCAGCCCTGCACCGCAGCCCAGCCCATCATACGGGAGGTGTGGGCTGGTATCCGGGCCTTTGTCTCCCACCCAGAGTCCCCCTGGGGATGGGCTGGTAATGGGGTCTTTGTCTCCCATCCAAAGTCACCCTGAGGATGGGCTGGTATCCGGGCCTTTGTCTCCCACCCAGAGTCCCCCTGGGGATGGGCTGGTAATGGGGTCTTTGTCTCCCACCCAAAATCCCCTTGGGGATGGGCTGGTATCGGGGTCTTTGTCTCCCACCCAAAGTCGCCCTGGGGACGGGTTTTCCTCCCCAGTTAGAAGGCCCTCCCCAGGTGAGAGCTGCTGGGTGTCTGTGAGCTCTGCTCCAAAGCCCCACCTCCTCTCTGGCCCCAGGCCGCACAGCATTCCTGATGTGACCCAGCAGGAAACCTGGGGCTCCAGGCTGAGGCCGTGGCCTGAGTGTCCTGGCGGGAGGGGGAGTGGGGCGGCTGTAACAAATGACCACAGATGAGGGCTTAAGCAACAGACACCCACCCTCGCCGAGCCCTGGAGACCCGACGTCTGAGGTCAGGGGGTCCCAGGGCTGAGCTCCATCCAGAGGCTCCAGGGGAGGGTCTGCCCCGCCTCTTCCAGCCTCTGGTGGCTCC
>NW_011491089.1:3051-3183 GCF_000754665.1 Bison bison bison | reverse complement strand
CTCTTGGGCGCGCCCCTGAGTCCCCCGCCCCGCAGGGAGGCCGCGGCCCGGCCCCGCCCGACGTTTCCGGCCCGCCCCTTCTTCCGTAGACTGCGGCCGCAAGGACGCGTCCTTCCCGATCTTGCTGGGATA
>NW_011491089.1:2115-2523 GCF_000754665.1 Bison bison bison | reverse complement strand
GACACAGACGGACACACACAGATATACAGACACGCAGACACAGAAACACACAGACACACACAGACACACACGACCCCATACATGAGACACAGACACACACAGATACACAGAAACAGAGACACACACGGATACACAGAGACACGCACATAGACACACAAGCACACAGAGACAGACCCGGACAGACACACAGGCGCACACACACACACAGACATACCCAGAAACACACAGACACACATGGCCCCATATATAGACACACACACACACACACACACACACACACACACACACCGCCCAGCCAGGGGCTAGGATTGGGAGTGGATAGGCCGCAGCTCCAAAGGAGGGGGTCCACCCGCTCCCGGTAGACGCCACTGGGCGCGGGGAGGTTGCCATGGTGATGGGACACGGCGG
>NW_011491089.1:0-1543 GCF_000754665.1 Bison bison bison | reverse complement strand
CCGGTGGTCCGCGTGCAGGTGTTGGGGGAAACGTGAATCTCATGCAACCGGGGCTTCGTTTTTCCACCGGGAGCAGGGCGCACAGCCTGCCGGGTTGGACGCAGACGTTTGCGGCACAGTTGAGGATGGGAAGGCCTGGCGCACCTGACCGGGGGTTTGCCTTTGTGCTTATTTCTCAAATAAAGGGCTTTTTGACCTGCCACGGGCACCCTGGAGGTGGGGGTCACCCCGCAATGCCACACAGCCCCCTGGACACCCCAAATGCCCACTGTGTTGGCTGGCCTTTAAATGGTTGCATTTCCCATTTTGTGTGTGTTAGTCGCTCATTTCCCCTTTTAAGCCCTTTAAATCACTTAATTGAGCTAGGTACAGACACACACGTCCCCACACCACCAGCTACAAGGTTGAATCTGTGGGACAGGGGGCAGGTAGACTTGGGTGCTGACCTGCCTCCAGAGACAGCGGGTGGTGGCCCCGTAGGAAAACACCCACCCCCTTGAAAGCCCTGGTGCGCTGAGAAGGTAAGGACTCCGCCTGCCTAACCCAGGGTGGGGAAGGGTCCCCTGGAGGAGGGCATAGCAACTCGTGTTCTTGCCTGCAGAATCCCATGGACAGAGGAGCCTGGTGGTCCATGGGGTTGCAGACATGACTGAAGGGACTCACACACAGACACTGAAAACCCAGGGGAAAGGACTCAGCCTGCCCCCTACAGGAACTCAGGGCTTCTCGGGAGGGACCTCAAACCTCTTTTGTCTTGTGTACACGCTTCAATTTCTGGCTGCAAAGAATTCACCCCAACAGCAGAGGCAGGCTTGCAAGCCTGAGGGAGGGAAGCCAGCTGGGCATGCACCTGCGGTTATCCCACTCGAGGTGCTGAAGGCACCTGGTAACACGTGTCCCGGGTCTGACCACTGGCCGTCAGTGCAGGTCTGGGCTAACAGGTTCCTGACTCAGTCCGCCCTAGCGGCCGGGTCGGAAGTGAGGACACCTCTGCCTGGCGGGTGCCAGGCTCAACCCCTTTTGGCGAGTGCTGGCTGATCCTTGGTCCCTGTTCCAGGTCAGCCAGTGTGGGCGGGGCGACCTTGGGGACAGCTGGCTCCAACTTCCTGTTCCCGGACTGACCTCACCCTGATCTGCAGATTATCAAAGCCCTGCCTTTTAAGCCAGCCTGGGGGTGGGGAGCTGTGGCTCGGCTGTGACCAGCAGACCACCCCCACCAGACCTCGCCAATGTCACCGGGTGCTGGCAGCTGCAAGTGGAGCCAAGGGACACCAGTGTGCACCCTCCTGAGGGCGCAGGCTGGTGAGGACCCCAGACATGCTCCCCAACCCCTAAGGACACCCCGAGGAGGCCTCAGATCCAATCCCACGTCCCCCACGACCCTGACATCACAGTATTAGGGCTCGGGTTTCTGGAGAAATGCTTAGCTGCATGGGGCTGGGGGGAGGGTGTGTGTGTGTTCTATCAGTCGTGTCTGACACCCCGTGGACTGTGGCCCTCCAGGTTCCCTGTCCGTGGGATCCTCCAGGCAGGAATACTGGAG
>NW_011491088.1:8603-9446 GCF_000754665.1 Bison bison bison | reverse complement strand
AGGGTCCAGGGAGGGGCGGTGGCCAGAGCAAAAAGCACATCCGGGTGTGCGCACACACACGTCTGCCTGGGTGTCCCCCGCCGGCAGCCCAGCACCCCCTCACCTCCCGGAAGCAGTCCTGCAGCTCTGAGAACTCAGGCATCCTCTCGGCCACGGCGGAGACAATTTCCTCCAGGGTCTGCTGGGGAGCAGCCCAGCGGGTCTGCGTGAACCTCTTGAACAGCCGCTGCAAGAGAGGGTCAGGCTGTGTGGCCACACCCGGCAGAGGACGGGCCAGCCCAGTAGACACGCACGCACAGACACGCACAGACACACACGGGGCCGGGACAGGGGTCGGGTTATATTAAAGACTCCCCGGGCGCTCCAGCAGGAAGTGGAGGCCGGGTCTGGGTCCCCTTCTCCAAGGCCGACCAGCCAGGACTGCCATCTGCCTGCCCTGAGGCCTTCTCCAGCATCTCCCTCCTTAGATAAATAAATTCCTGACTAAACAAAGCCCTGTGCTTGGCTGGGCCTATGACGATGACCCTGCCGAGTCATCCAGGGTCACCGCCTGGCCACCTGCAGCCGCGGGGAACTAGGGTCAAGGGGGGCTCCCCCGGGGGGCAGGCAGGGAGTGCCCCCTCTTCCTCCCCTAGGACCCCCGCCTCCTCCTGCGGTACAGGCACTAAGGGTTTCTGGGGATGCCCTGGGCCCCGCAGATGTGGCGGGAGCCACCAGAGGCTCTGAGCCTCCTGGCTGGGAGGCAGGGTCAGGCAGGAGGGCCTGGGGGCCTCAGGGGAAACTACAGGCAAACTTGAGGACTAGGTGGAGTCCCAACAGGGAGGGGCGCTGAGGCTTCTCTTC
>NW_011491088.1:4292-4861 GCF_000754665.1 Bison bison bison | reverse complement strand
CTCTCCCAGCCTGTCCTCGCTTCCCCCTCGCCTGACTCCCTTACTTCTGTTAGACTGTCAGCAGCCCCAGAGCAGGGCCGCTGCCTCCTGCGGCTTGTAGAATCCTGCACCTCCTCCTCCGAGCTGGCTTCCTGGGCTGACCCAGGCCAGGCCAGGGCCTCTGCTCCTGGCCACAGCCCTTCCTGACTCTGGATCACAGGTGGCTTCACCCCCTAACCCAGACTGGAAACTCAGGAATGAAAGATGAGGTCCTTGCCCCCATTCTCTGTGCCTCAGGTTCCCCAGCTGTGGGATGCTGCTGAGGCTGGAGAGACTAAGGATTCCCGGGGTAAAGCAGGCCCAGCGGAGGCCCTGCCCCTTTGATTCCACGCCCCCCCTGGGCCGTTCTCCCAGGGGACTCCCTGAACTTGGTGACACCCAGGCCCTGCCCACCCGGGGACCCCCGCTTGTCACCCCGCGCCCAAGCTCACTTGGGGTAGAGCTTCTGCACCCATAACAGCAGCATGTAGGTATCTCGCGGGCACAGCTCAAACTGCGTCAGGGCCGACAGCTGGGACGCAAATTCCGCG
>NW_011491088.1:0-409 GCF_000754665.1 Bison bison bison | reverse complement strand
ACACACACACATACACACACACACGCACACATGCTTCATTATCAGCCAGACAATCTGGTCGTCAAGTCCGGAAGCAGCTCAAAGAGCCAGACCTCTCCCCAACCCGTGCTTGGCCCGGACAATAGAATGGCCAGGGAAACACACTGGCTCTTCGCGAGGCCTCCTGGGACCTGGTGGTCGGCAGGGTCCTGAGCACAGCCCCCCAGCCCGGGACAGGATGGCCAATGGCCAGGGCCCTGGACCTGAGCCAGCTGGGGTGCCCTGGCCTCAGCCCTCCTTGCAGTTCCTGGATCCCTTGCTGCACCCCTCATAGGAGCTGCCGTCTAGCCTCCTATTCACCCCAACTCGGCTTTGGGAAGCCGACCCCAGCCCCTCACGCTCTGCTGGGCTCACAGGAACACAGCCAGGG
>NW_011491087.1:3718-6175 GCF_000754665.1 Bison bison bison | reverse complement strand
CCTGCGCGCCCCACCTGCGGAGGCGGGACCGCCGTCAGGCTGCGCCCCCCGCTCCGATTCCGAGCCCCTCCTCGGCCCCCCAGCCAGCTCTCCGGGCGCCTCAGCCTCTGCGACTTCTGCAACCTGGACCTTCTCCAGGCGGGGCACTGGTTAGGGCTGGGTCCCCTGGGATGCGCTTCCCCAGCCGGTCCCTCTCGGGCTGATAACTCCCACCCACACCCAGCCACCCTCCTGGAGCGGAGGATCCGCCTGGGTCTGGAGGGACGTTAGGCGCACACAGCTGGGCAGGCGCACGGGGACGCGCAGGTGTGCCCGGAGGCCGACTGGGCATTCAGACACACGGCAAAGGCACACACAGGCGCACAGGACTAGCCCGGCATGATAACTAGAGTGGGATGGCCGCTCCCGGTGAGGCCACCAGGGGGCAAGAGTGACCTGGAACTGCTGCTGACAGCCAGCTGGGAGCTGTCCACGGTGCCCAGGTGACAGCCTTTTAGCTCCGGGATGCCCCACGACGGCAAGCACTGGGGTGCACCCCCTAACCCCACCTACTGCCTCCTGGGAGCGCAGCCTCCGCATCCCACCTGGAAACCTCCCAGGCTCCCGTCCCTGAGAGATTAGGGCGGCTCTCCCCCGCCCCCTCCGCCCGCGGTGCTCCTCTCGGCCCTCTGAGTCTCGGAACTCCGAAGACGGGGCTGGCGGCCCGCAGGTTTGTGAAATGCTCAGAATCTGGCAGACGTGTATGTGGGGTGTGCGGGGGTGTGCGGGGGGGGGGTGCTGTGTGTGTGTATGCAGAAGAAGGACCGCCCCCGTCCCCTACGAGGCACTGATCAGACAGAAATAGTGTCAGAGCTCACTTCCCAAAATGTGGGGAGGGGGGCGGGGAGATTCAGGCAAGACCACGCCTGCCCACTCGGGGGAGACAGGGCCTGGGGAGGGGCTGCCCGAGCGGCAGGTGGAGTCTGTGCGACTGTGCGGCTTCGGCTTCGCCAGAGCCAGGCTCTCTGCGAGGCTCATCCTCCTGAGCAATGGGCCCTGCATCCCTCCTGGGCTCTCCCCACACCTCCTGCCTCCTGCGGAGGGTTTGCCCCCTCCTTCCCGAGACCTCCCTCCGTGTCTTGAGCAGCGACTGCGAGGCCTGCGTGCTCAATCATGTCCATGGGATTTTCCTGGGCACGAATACTGGAGTGGGTTGCCATTTCCTCCTCCAGGGAATCCTCCCAGCTAAGGGATTGAACCCACGTCTCCTGGCCTCCTGCATTGCAGGCGGATTCTTTACCGCTGAGCCGCCGGGGAAGCCCCCTTGAACACTGCCCACAACTTAGGCCATCACTGGGCCCACTCACTCCCTCGTCCGCTATCCCCACCCCACCCCAGCCAACCTGAGACCAGGGCCCAGGCTCCAGTCTGGCAGGAGTCTCAGGGACTCTGTTTTAGAGCAGCAAGCTGACAGCTACGCCAGGCCACGGTGGTGCAGGGTCGGCACTCCCCCAGCCTGAGTCCAGAGAGGAAGGAAGTAGGAAGAGCCAGGGTCCTCCCCTAGGACCAGAGTGGGGCCTGTGCAGCCAGCGCAGCTGGGGTGGGGAGGGAGGCGACAGAGAGGCCCCGCCCCGTGGACATTCTCTCCACTGCTCTACGAAAATCCTTTTATTCAATAGTAAAAAATGGGTACAAGTAGGCCTGGGCTGTGACCACGACCTGCCCCCTAATACCCAATCCTGGAGTGGGGGGCCCTCAGAACTCCACTCCCGGAGACCCGACTCTGCTCTCACAGGCTGAGGACCCCCAACCTCAGTAAGAAGGAGAGCAGGAGGCCTGGAGGTGAGACCAAGGCTGGAGTTGGGGGGGGGGTGGGCTGGTTTCCGTCCCTTTGCCCATCCCTGCCAGATGTCGGCGTGGGCACTGAGTCTTGATCCTGGGCTGCATTAGGGACAGAGATGTTGGTGGCGGGGTGGGGTGAGGGATGAGGGGATATGGAGATGGGGAGGCTTGGCGCTGGGGGCCCCTAGATGGTGCTCGCCGACTTGGTGGAGCGTGCCTGGTGCAGCAGGAGGGCAAACGCGGCCAGGAGCATGGCGGCGAAGAGCAGGAGGAGGACGACCCAGGAGCTGAAGTCTGTGCCTTTGCGCAGCCCAGGCGGGTCAGCGGGGATCAGGTTGGTCAGGTTCAGCATGTAGCCAAGCGCCCAGCCGACCGCAGTGTCCCCGGCCTGCGGGCCAAAGGTACGGCCTGAGCTTCGGCGCAGCCAGGGCGGCCCCGCCCCTTCGCACCCCGGCCCGGGCGGCCCCGCCCCTCCACTCCCGAGTTCCCACCTTCTTCTGGAAGGTCACGCCTCCGAAGGAGCGCTCGTCGAAGCCGTATCCGCGGCTCAGCAGCTGCTGCACGAACATCGCCCCGGCACAGTAGTCGGGCAGGCGGGCTCGGTCGTCCGGCGCCCGAGCCTGCAGCTGGGATGCA
>NW_011491087.1:1155-1713 GCF_000754665.1 Bison bison bison | reverse complement strand
ATGAGGGTGTGCGTCAGTCCCGCTCTGAGCGTTACCAGCCACCCCCACCCTAGGACCCTTGGAGGGCCTCCCCAGAGGACAGCATTTCTTCTGAATGCATGAGCTATCCATGGCTCCCCCTCACTTGCTGGACAAAACCCAAAGTGCTTGGCCAGGCAGTTCAGATCCTCTGAGAGCTGGCCCCAGCCCTCCTTACTCACCAGGTCCACCCCCAGCCTCTGGGTCTTTGCTTGTGCTGGATTCTTGCCCACCTGTCCTTCCAGCTAATCCAAGCACGACTTGGGTTCCTGGAGAAGCCCCGCTCTGGCCACTCTTCAGGCTCTGCTCTGGGCCCTTGGCCCCCATTTTCCCCGAGCCCTACTTCCAGGAGGACTCAGTAGAAGGTACCTGGAGCGCACGGGCTAGCAGCCTCCACAGAACCTGGTCACGGCCGTAGCAGAGGAAGCTGTGAGTATACACTCGGTAGCGCTGGCCGTAGAGCCGGAGCTGAACCTCGTTGGCCGGATCCTCCGTGGGGCTGGTCGTCTCGAAGGTGATCTGTGTGGAGGCTCCCCCCAG
>NW_011491087.1:513-1055 GCF_000754665.1 Bison bison bison | reverse complement strand
GGGAGGACTTCAGAGTCTTCCCCAGGTGGCTGTGATCCTGCTGCTGGGGTGCTCAGCGTCTGCCCAGCCAGCTGAGGGGCCCCGGGGCTGCTGCTGGGGGTGTGCAGGGCCCACCCTGGGCTCAGGCTGCCGTGGTCCCTAGGGCCAGGAGGTCAGCGGACAGGGCAGGACACTCACTTGAGCAGGCGCATGCCCGCCGTGGCTCCCAGGTAGAGTGGCGTGCCCGCGTGTCTCTCCTTGGGCACGTCCCGAAGCGCCTGGTTCAGGCATTCCACAAGGCTCTGCCCGGCTCCAGAAGGGTTGTCAGCATAGCTAGAGATGCCTCCACCTGGAGGGAGCAGCAGGAGGGGCCTGGTGGGCAGCCTCTAGGTGGTCCACAGGCCAGCAGGACTGGGGGCGTCTGTGCTCCCAAGCCAGGTGGCAGCTGAGACCAAATTTCCCAGCTTAAATGCTCAGAGACGCCCGCTCAGAGATGAAAGGGCCGCCTGTGGGCCACCCACGGTCTGCAAGCTGCCACCTGCCCAGTGGGCATGCACACAGGT
>NW_011491087.1:0-413 GCF_000754665.1 Bison bison bison | reverse complement strand
CCCCCAGCCTCTGGGTCTTTGCTTGTGCTGGATTCTTGCCCACCTGTCCTTCCAGCTAATCCAAGCACGACTTGGGTTCCTGGAGAAGCCCCGCTCTGGCCACTCTTCAGGCTCTGCTCTGGGCCCTTGGCCCCCATTTTCCCCGAGCCCTACTTCCAGGAGGACTCAGTAGAAGGTACCTGGAGCGCACGGGCTAGCAGCCTCCACAGAACCTGGTCACGGCCGTAGCAGAGGAAGCTGTGAGTATACACTCGGTAGCGCTGGCCGTAGAGCCGGAGCTGAACCTCGTTGGCCGGATCCTCCGTGGGGCTGGTCGTCTCGAAGGTGATCTGTGTGGAGGCTCCCCCCAGGTCCATGGCCCCCAGCGTCCCCTTCCTTGGCCGGAACCACCGGCCTACCCAGCCGTACTGTGG
>NW_011491086.1:5106-5627 GCF_000754665.1 Bison bison bison | reverse complement strand
TTTAACTGTATTATAATGCACTGTTACCTCTATGAGGAATCCATAAAATCATTATAAACATGAAATCTAACATATATCAAGTATATATGTGCTGCACATATATACTTATATATTTTCACCTATATAATTCCCAACCCTATAAGATAAGGAACATTAATTAATTCCCATTTACAGATGAGGAAACTGTGACTAAGGGAAGATAGATAACTCACTTGCACAAGACCATGCAACTAGAAAGTTGCAGAACTGGGATTTGAACAGAGACGTATGGTGACTCTAGAATCCACACTCTTGACACCCAAGGCTCTTCTCTATCATTACACGATACTCGATTCCTTCCTATCACACCAGACATATTCAAAAAAGTAGTCTATCAGAAGTCAAAAGAGGATTAAAAATTATTGGACTACCATCTAATTTAGAACTGGAGGATTTTCTTCTCTGCTCATTAAGTTTACTTTTTAATGTTGAAAGGAGATGATGTTTCTTCAGTGCACCCTCACCTTTGGATATTATTATAT
>NW_011491086.1:516-1225 GCF_000754665.1 Bison bison bison | reverse complement strand
TTTATAGAACAGAGATGCAGGAAAGGTGAGGAAACAAAGTGAAAAGGCCATTAATCTTATAAATATCCCCTAAAATGGCAAGCCTCAGGCAGGGGATGTGTTAAATTTTTCTTTCCTGTTTTCCACAGGTAAACATGGTCCTGAACAAAGGCACTTTAGTTTAAGCGTCAGGCAGAGGGGCAGGGTTCTCTGAGGCAAGCCATTAGGTATGATTATAATAACAAAAGCAATGAAAAGCAAATCAAAGAAATAATTCCAACATGGGGTCAGAATTGGCTCTTCCCTGCAACATTCCTACATTTGGACCACTGATCATAGCCAAATTTTTAAAAAATCAAGCAAATGTTTTTGATACTCTGAAACATCAGTCTCCAAACTAAGCTAGGCCGTAGAAAAGAATCACCTCCCCACAGGTACTCAACAATCCTTCCAAATGTCTCTGGTCTACAATTCTACTCTACTTTTCCTCTCTTATTTAACCCTTCATTCTGTTACAATTTGACTTTGTCTCCAGAAACAGCTATTGTCTATTTCACTCATCATACTTAAAGGCAAAAAATAAGGTTGCTTTGTCCCTCAGAGTATAACAGTAATTTCATTGGGCATCACTGCCATTTTACTGAGCAGTGTATACAGACCAAGAGAAGAAAGATGACTTTAGCAGGATATGTGAACCTTCCATGAGCTTCAGTACACATACCAAGGATTC
>NW_011491086.1:0-416 GCF_000754665.1 Bison bison bison | reverse complement strand
CAGAAGGCTTCCTCTCTCCTCTTTCTCTGGTACCACACTCTCAGTGGGTCTCTCTACCTCAACTCCATTCATTAACCTGTGTGTCTTAATCATGCTGCAAGCCCAACACTGCTGCTAACTGTTCTCTGACATCTGTTACTGCAAGGACTTTCTCCTGAATCCCATTTTAGAAACTTACTCCCAGGGCCACATGGTGGACTTCATCTCGCACCATAACTGCTCCACTTCAGAATCCTTAAATGCCAATAGCTCTTTCTTTGAGTACTACTTTTAATTTGATAAACTCACTCCATTACTCTCACTTCTGTTCTTCATCTTCACTGAGTTTCCCAGTCCTCTGGGGAGATTTCTTATTCTAATCAGCTTATTGATCCATTTCTGGATCACTTTTTTCCTGTCCCAGCCTCAAGTCTGTG
>NW_011491085.1:8075-8442 GCF_000754665.1 Bison bison bison | reverse complement strand
CGGTTTCAGAGTCGCCAGGGCACAGGGTTGAGAATAGAACACACACACACACACACACGCACACATACATAAACTGGTTTCACAGTTCCCAGGGCAGAAGCCTGAGAACAGCACACACACACACATACATAAACCGATTTCACATTCCCCAGGGCAGAAGCCTGAGAACAGCACACACACAAACACACGCACTCACAAACAAATTAGTTGCACGGTCCCCAGGGCACAAGCCTGAGAACAGCACACACAACACACACACATGAACACAAACCGGTTTTAGAGTCCCCAGGGCACAGGGCTGAGAATAGCACACACACATATATAAACCTGTTTCACAGTCCCCAGGGCACAAGCCTGAGAACAGCAC
>NW_011491085.1:4576-4678 GCF_000754665.1 Bison bison bison | reverse complement strand
GCAGAGACCTGGGAACAGCACACACACACACACACACACACACACACACCAGTTTCACAGTCACCAGGGCACAAGCCTGAGAACAGCACACACACAAACACA
>NW_011491085.1:0-417 GCF_000754665.1 Bison bison bison | reverse complement strand
CACACACACAGACACACACATAAACCGATTGCACAGTCACCAGGGCACAGGGTTTAGAACAGCACAAACAACACACACAAACAAAAATTTGTTGTACAGTTGGCAGGGAACAGAGCTGAGAACGGAACACACACACATACACACATAGACATAAACCGGTTGCAGAGTCGCCAGGAACAGGGCTGAGGACAGAATAATACACACACACGCACTCACAAACATGTGACACAATCGCCAGAGCCGAGGGCTGAGAACAGCACACACACACACAAACATATAAACCGGTTTCACAGTTGACAGGACACAGGGATGAGAATAGCACACACACGCACATACACAAACTGGTTACACATCCTCCAGGGCACAGGGCTGAGAACAACACAAACACACAAACAAACCGGTTGCACAGATGTCAGG
>NW_011491084.1:9345-9707 GCF_000754665.1 Bison bison bison | reverse complement strand
AATATTTAATGAATTGCTAGGAAAATTAAATAGTCTTGTTTGGGCTTCAGAGACAAAGCAGAACAGGCCTCTGACCTTGCTTCTAACCTGCCTGGACACTACCCTGACTGTGAGTTGACTGTGAGTAACTGCCTGCTGTGAGTGCAAGACTTCCAGCACCATGGATAAGATGGGGAAGGAATCTTGAGATTGTTGAGCTCCTAGAGGGACCCCCTAGCCTTAGCAACACTGCAAGTTTTATATGACTAAACAAACAGTATTAATATGAAACCAGAGCTGCAATTTGGTCACAGATTGATGATGATATCAGTTTGCAACTGTCCTGGGATTGTAAATGGGAGCCCTGAACTGCAGTCTTTGAA
>NW_011491084.1:4397-5705 GCF_000754665.1 Bison bison bison | reverse complement strand
ATTCAACATATAATAGTAATTGAAATACACTATAAGCCTATTGTAACAATAATTCTTTAAAAAGGTAAGCTGAATATTCACAATATTATGTGATTGCAGAATTATCAATATCATATTTATTGGATATCACACATTTCCCTATAATTGGCATGCAATATATAATCAGAAAAATAATAAATGCTGTTTTCAAAACACAATATTAAAAAAAAAACCAATCATAATAAGGATTGTGAATTGATACCAAGAGGTTATTTATAGAAAAGGAGTGTGAGTGGCAAATGTAAAGGCAATCTTACATTTCAAAACAAAACAATGCTAACTCCCTTCAAGAATTCAGTAAGCAGCAATTATCCATAAAATGTGTCATACTTTCTGGATCATCTTGAACCTAACCTTCTGATTCTATGCTTGTCTAACACATCAGTTTCCACTTGCAGACACACAATATGACAAATGCTACTTTGAAGGCTGCACCAAAGGAAGGGGGCTGCCCAGTCACAAGTATGAATACAGGTAGAGGGGGCCTGGGAAGCACTGTGTCCTTGCTGCACAGAAGTAGACAGCTGAGTCTCCAGGTTGGATGGTTGCGATGTGCAGGGAGAGATGTTTGGTGTTCTTATTCAATAGAACAGTCAGTCTCTGGTCTTTTTTTTCACCCATATTTGAATGAATAGCTATAAGGAGTTGGGGACCTTTTCCAGGTTCTTGCTTATACCAAGGGAAGTAGTCTGAAGCTGTGTCTGTATAAGTGCAGGTGATAACAGAGCTGTTTCCTTCCAGGACACTCAGGGTAGAAGGACGCTGCTCCACCTCATTTCCAAGGCTGACACCTATGGAGAAAGTAGAAGTCAGAAGAAGAAGGGTTGTCAGATTATTAAGTTCCACAATTTACTTTCCCTTTTCTACAATAACTAAAGAAACCTGAATAAAGTCAGTCTCAGTGTCTAACGAATATCTACTAATATACTCTGTTTCCCTTAAACCCTCAACTCACAGTCCAGCTGCAGCCATAGGAACGTGATCAAAACTCCAATGGGTGTCTTCATTGTTTTTCCCATTTAGGATCAATTGTGGACCTCCAGTCTCCAACCAGGAGACCTGCTTCTATTACCAAGTGATCCCTTCTTTTCTCAAGTGGTTTCTTTCATTGTCTCCCCAGCCAATAAGAAAAAGGCTCTGCTTCTGCCCAAAGCCTATGCATTCAGAACCCACTCGCATGAACCCTCCACATGTTCTGATCAGCAGAGGTGCACCACCATCTGGTGGTCACATCTCTAACTACTGAACTCTGGTTAAATGTCCTTTCAT
>NW_011491084.1:0-448 GCF_000754665.1 Bison bison bison | reverse complement strand
GTCTAGGTTCCTTCTTCAACTATTCTACGAGTCTTCGTTCTTCCTTATACTTCTCATCCTCTGAAATTTGTTGATAGCACTCTGTGCTGCTAACTCCTTTTCTGTTCCCTATATTTTCAGGTGTATACCCTTTCTAATTTCTTTTCTTTTAAATAGAGTTCCAGGAAGATAAAGAGATGAGTGTGAATAAAATCCTTTCCTCTCTTTCCACTGTTTCATTATATATGAGATTCTGTTCCTCCTCCTTTCATCCTATCTTTCTCTATTAAGAATGATAATTTTTGGAGCCTGTGGCTCTCCTATCACCCCTCACGCCATGCTCTGTCAGGAAGACATTGTGCAGACCACACCTCAACTGGCACACTTTGGTTCTATGAACGTATAGTAAGGCATAGTAATACCCACCTGGGTGACTTGGAACAACTTGTGGAAGCAAGACTTTGCAACA
>NW_011491083.1:17248-17643 GCF_000754665.1 Bison bison bison | reverse complement strand
CAGAAAGGTATTCAAGCAAAAGTATCAGGAAGATTCAACCTGGGAAAGGATGTAAAAATGTGAGAGGTATGGTCAGAGACAACATGCACTCAACTTCTAGACTGTTGGTTTAAAGAAATTTTTTAAAAAATATATGATTCTACTCTCAGTGCATTTATAAATAATTTATACAGGAAAATCTGTATGTCATAAACATTAGAAAACATCTTAAGATAATATTCAATTAAGGACTAGATTGGAGAAGGCAATGGCACCCCACTCCAGTACTCTTGCCTGGAAAATCCCATGGATGGAGGAGCCTGGACTGAGCGACTTCACTTTCACTTTTCACTTTCATGCTTTGGAGAAGGAAATGGCAACCCACTCCAGTGTTCTTGCCTGGAGAATCCCAGGGG
>NW_011491083.1:16838-17148 GCF_000754665.1 Bison bison bison | reverse complement strand
TGGACTGCAGCCTACCAGGCTCCTCCATCCATGGGATTTTCCAGGCAAGGTGCCATCGCCTTCTCCAAACAGTAACTAAATATCTTAAATAAATATTTTAACAAAATAAATATGAACAACATTGTTCGTATGACACCTATAGCAATTCTATGCAAGTACTACGTGTGGTAGCATATGAAAAGTAGGTTTGACTTAATCAAAGAGGCAAGGGAAAACTTTCCTAAGAAAGTCACTAATTGACCTGAGACTGTGAAAGGATGAACAGGAGTTGACTCAGAATGAAGCAAAGGGAAATAGTGCACAGGAAGAA
>NW_011491083.1:16202-16738 GCF_000754665.1 Bison bison bison | reverse complement strand
GCCTGGAGAATCCCAGGGGTGGTGGAGCCTGGTGGGCTGCCATCTGTGGGGTCGCACAGAGTTGGACATGACTGAAGCAACTTAGCAGCAGCAGCAGCAAGGACTAGATTATACTGTGTATATATCAGTGTGTGAAAGCATAAGTGAGAATATTCATGGAGTTATGACATGATCAGCTCAAGGAGAAAGGAGACTAAATAGTGATAAAAAGTAGAAAACCATGTTTATTGGAAAGTGGGAACAAGGATAGAAATTATCAATAACCAGACACAGATAGGTAGAAGTGACGCATTTTGTGTGCATGCTCAGTTGCTCAGTCTTGTCCTACTTTTTGTGACCCCATGGACTGTGTAGTCTTCCAGGCTCCTCTATCCATGGAATTTTCCAGGCAAGAATACCAGAGCGAGTTGCCATTTATTTCTCCAGGGGATCTTTCCAATCCAGCGATGGAACCAGCATCTCTTATGTCTCCTGCATTGGCAGGTGGGTTCTTTACCATTAGTACCACCTGGGAAGTGATGCATTAGAAAATAAGA
>NW_011491083.1:14125-14365 GCF_000754665.1 Bison bison bison | reverse complement strand
TCCTAATGACTCCTTGCAGATGTGCACTGCTGGTGGGTGGGTCATGGGGAGTGGCCCACTTTATCTCTCTTGTCCATGCCCTGTTGCTATCCCAGCTCTCATTCTATAGTAATCAAGAAATTCCCCACTTTTTCTGTGATTTCGGACCACTCTTTAGACTTTCCTGCTCTGATACCCACCTCAATGAGGACCTGATGATGGTTCTGACAGGACTGTTAGGAATCAGCCCTCTCCTCTGCA
>NW_011491083.1:10587-13473 GCF_000754665.1 Bison bison bison | reverse complement strand
AATAGCAATATATATAATATTCTTAAGAGTTGATTGGATGAGCTGCTGTTTAAGTTGCCTTGTAAAGATAATACTATTGAGATGTGATCATCTATTCCCATTTTTACCAACATTTTGATCACTATTGCCATTTCTATCACCAGTTTAGTAATGAAGATCATCACCATCAGCTTTAGTCAATATCATCTTTTTGTCATCAGAGTCACCTTACAAATTACCATCTTCAGTTCTCTCCCCATCAGTAACACCAGTATCATCATGATAAGTAAGAGAATAGAAACTGGTCCTATGCACTTTTTCCCCTTTTAATGCCTTATTTTTCAGAATGTTCTATTAATTTGTGTTTTTGTGCTATCTTGATAATTGTGGGACATATCATCATGGCATGGTGAATAAAAATGTCTTCATAAATTTGAAAGCATAATAAACATTCGCCCTGGGAATACAAGATTACATCATTTATACAGCACAATATGGGCTCCCTAGGTGGTGCAGTAGTAAAGAATCTACCTGCACAATATATACACAATGTTTAAATTTTTCTTTAAAATTTTCCAGGAAAAAAAAAGGAATGGTAGATATAGGCACAATACTGGCAAAGCATTGATGTCAAAGCTGGGTGATAGGTACATAAGGGTCTATTACACTACCAACTCTACTTCTCTGAATGTTTGACATTTTCTACAATAAAAAGTTAAAATGACAATCCCAAGCTCCCCATCTATTCCTTCCCCTTACTTCCCCCCTCTGATAACCGTAAATTCATTCCCTAAGTCTGTGAGTTTCTTTCTGTCTTGTAAATAAGTTCATTCACATCTTTTTCTAGGTTGTATGAGATATTCTATGATATTTGTCTTTGCTGACTTAACTTCACTCAGTATGATAATCTCCAGATCCATTCATTTTGCTGCAAATGGCATTATTTCATTCTTTTGAATGGCTGGGTAATATTCCATTGAATGTATGTTCCACTTCACCTTTATCCATTCATCAGTCAATGGACAGATGGGATTGACATGTATACACCGCTATATTTAAAATAGATAACCAACAAAGACCTACAGTAGAAAGATAAAAACAAAGCAAAAAGTTAAAATGAATAAGTGAAGTGCATTCAGCTTTAAATATTTTTAAAATATCCATATACTTAGACATTGCAATCAAACCACGAAAAACACATTGAAGTAAATTCTGGAAATAAACAATGTTTGTGAAAGAATGGAATACAACTAATGGAATACAACAGTGAAAGAATGGAATACAACTAAAAATTCCCAACGACAAAAGAATATTTAAGAGTGTCATGTTTAGCCATATTATAAAGCCCAAAAGAATAAAACATTGAATTGGCCACAAAGTTCATTCAGTTTTTTTCCGCCAAACCAGTATGTATTCGTTGATCTTGAAAAAGAATTGTCCTAACAGTTTTCACTGGAAACTCTGATTATAAACTTAATGATCCAACTTCTGTTATTTATACATATCCATAGAATGCAATTCTGATGTCATAAAACAATGCTGTAAATAAATAGTATTTCGAGGTTTCTTTTAGGGATACTATTTGTGTTTGTTTTTTATATAAAATATTCATGACCTATTTAATAGAGAAATAATAGAATTTAAAATAAAAAATTTAATCTAACACTTAAAAATTGCCATACTTGCCTCACTTTTAGAGGAACCATAGAAAGATTAGAGGAGAACAAGAGAATAGACAAAGATATGCTTTTTCAAACATTCTTGGAAGACCTCTTAGTGGAGAAATCTGCACTCCCAAAAGAAAATATCAACACCCTCCTTTGTAAGTCAAGTGTGTCAGTTTCCTTATGAGAGCTGCCTCCTCAGTGCTTAATGAGCCAACTTGCTCCCAAGAGGGTAGATCAGAGGATTGAAGATGGTGGTGACCATCAGATAGAGCAGGCTAACAACCTGAATGGGGATGAGCAACAGAGACTGTAATGTAAAAGACCGTGAGAATTTCACAGCATGTGAACGTTATAGCTAGGTAGGAGGACCATGTGGGTGAGCCTTTCTCTTGCTGACCACAGCAAGAACTGCCAATACAATCACCACAATCCAGGCATAAGATATGAGAATCAGTTCAAAAGGAATAGTAAGATAACCACACAGTAAATGAATGAATTTTGTCACCTGGACCACTCACTCTAGGATCTGAGTGGGCCAGTCTTCACAAAGGCGTGAAGTCACAGTAAAATTGGCTAATGTGATTGGGCCACTGGACCTCTGCTGGGCCACCAGGGCCACAACCAATCCATCTACCATGAAGCCAAAGAGCCAGGCTATGCCCACCAGCCCCAAGTACCGTCTGGGAGTGAGTGGCAGCCAGGGTAACAATTATTCAGTAGTGATCATATTCTTTGACCACCAATCAGGAGAATCCAGTTGTCCCTAGAGAGCCAAAGATAAAGAACTGAGTCAAGGAACCAGTCATAGGATGAATGTCTTCTGCAGGAAGTCCTCCAGCACATTTGGCATCACTTTAAACATATAGAAGAAAGGATGGAAATGCAAATACATAGACTCAGAAACATCACTTACACAAAGAGCACAAAATAATTGCTATTACTTATATTATATTCATAGCATAGAGTAGAACAAGAAATTACTTATGTGATGAATATACAATGAACTTCTGCATAGCAAAAAAAAACAAAACAGTGACTTGCAATAGAAAGATGGACAAAGGACATGGCATTTACAATTAGAATTAAAGCTTAGATAGATGTCAGAACACATATAGATATCCTTTTTATAAGGCAGATAGAATATTTTTACCTAAAGGGTATAGCGACTGTAGCCATGAAATTAAAAGATGCTTACTCCTTGGAAGGAAATTATGACCAATCTAGATAGCATATTCACAAG
>NW_011491083.1:10368-10487 GCF_000754665.1 Bison bison bison | reverse complement strand
AGCATATTCACAAGCAGAGACATTACTTTGCCAACAAAGGTCCGTCTAGTCAAGGCTATGGTTTTTCCTGTGGTCGTGTATGGATGTGAGAGTTGGACTGTGAAGAAGGCTGAGCACCA
>NW_011491083.1:4932-10268 GCF_000754665.1 Bison bison bison | reverse complement strand
GAGATTTCTTTGGAAAGAATGATGCTAAAGCTGAAACTCCAGTACTTTGGCCACCTCATGCAAAGCATTGACTCATTGGAAAAGACTCTGATGCTGGGAGGGGTTGGGGGCAGGAGGAGAAGGGGACAACAGAGGATGAGATGGCTGGATGGCATCACCGACTTGATGCACATCCGTTTGGGTGAACTCCGGGAGTTGGTGATGGACAGGGAGGCCTGGTGTGCTGTAAACATGGGGTCGCAAAGAGTCGGACACAACTGAGTGAATGAACTGAACTGAAAAATACACAATGAGAGACCAGCTTCATTCTCCTAGAGGGAAATGTGAGCTTGGGAATTTCAAAATTAAAGGAAATAATTTAGTGTTAATACCAACAGTGAAAAGTCAGATTGAAAAGAAAGCACTACTATTTTTCCCTATTCCTCTATTTTCCATAGAGCCACAGTAATAAATGAGGGGCATATTTAAAGATAATCATCTTTCTGTATGGATTAAAGAAATATAACTGACCCTCATGCCTTAAATGTCATAGCCCAATTTCCTTCCATTTTATACTTTTTCCAATGCAGGTCCCAAGATGAGAAAGTGTATCCATACCTTTGTCCCAGGAAATGAAAGATAATTTAAGAAAATTTGAGGCCACTGAGAATTGTACTGACTGTGGTTCTGAAACTAAGAGAGAAACAGGAAAGAAAAGAGGAAAAATGAAAAAAATGGAACTCAAGATAGGAATTCCCCAAGGAGAATTCTCTTATACTGCAGGTATAGAAAGGTATCTTGTTTATTCTTACAATACTCCTCTCAAACCCAGGGGACACCCTCTCTCATGTGTCACCCTCTCTCAGGTGTCACCCTCTTTATATATCTAAAGAACCATGGATCATAAACAAAAGGAAGAATTTCAGAAAGAAGAGGTTTTGGAATATGAAGAGCTTATACTATAATCCCAACATAAACTATCACTTCAAACATTTTTCCACTTTTTATTTTTCATAGTTTTCTACTGTTTATTTTTCAGAAGTGTAAACCTGGTCAACTTTCTTAACTATAAATTTGAACACAGAATCAGGTAGGAGAATGAAACAGGCTCAAAGTTGCCCATAGTCTCTGATTTTTGTTAGTGTTAAATTTACATACAGAGAACTTACAGTTGGTTTCCCATTTAATGATGGACATTGTATTGGTGGATTATGAAGGCTCTCTACTGCCTACATTTTAGTGCCATACCTCTAGACGTTCATCAAAGTAAGTGAGTAATCTCTAAAGATGCAGTGAAATAAATTATTTAATACAGAAAATCTGACTGCTGTTTTCTTTATACGTTAGGAAAAGGTTTTTTCCACCAAATGATTTTTGATACACTTTTGTTTTGTGGGTATAGAACCAAAAATAATGTTTGGCACACCATGTGTATCTTAAGCAGGAGTGATAATGTTTAACAATATACAAAATACACAAGATTATTAAGGAAAGCTACTCTGAATTCCTTGCTGCCAGCCTTCAGTAAAGGTGTAATAAAGTTTAGATGATTTCTCAAAATATTCTCTAGCTATAAAGGGGAATGTCCCATGGGATCCCTAGAAATGTTGCCCAGTTTATTCACTTTTTTACTGAGGTCACATCAAATCTTTTTCTTCTCCACTCACAGGTTTTCCAAACTTTGTGTATGTGCTCAGTTATGTCCAACTCTTTGCAACCCCATAGACAGTAGCACTCCAGACTCCCCTGTTCTCAAAATTTTCCAGGCAAGAATACTGGAGAGATTTGCCATTTCTTCCTCCAGGGGATCTTCCTGACCCAGGAGTTGAATCCATGTCTCTTGCATTTATAGGTTGCTTCTTTACCCCTGAGCCACCAGGTAAGCCCTAAAATAACAATGCTGTCCCTCAAAATATCATTGTCTAGATGGGAAATCCTCAGCTGCAGGACTCTGGTTCCCATGAGAGATATCATTCCATATGTTATTTTCTCTTTTCTTTCAAGTGATGCTGAATCAAACCTCAGTCACTGAATTTCTCCTCCTGGGAGTGACAGACATCCAAGTACTGCAGCCTGTTCTCTTTGTGGTTTTCCTTGCAATTTACATTGTCAATGTGGCTGGGAATGGAGTCATCATGATGGTTGTCACCTCTGATCCAAAACTCCATTCTCCTATGTATTTTTTCCTGGGAAACCTGTCATGTCTGGATATCTGCTACTCCACAGTGACTCTGCCAAAGGTACTGAAGAACTTCCTGTCTATCCACAAAACAATTTCTCTCTTGGGCTGCATAAGCCAGCTTCATTTCTTCCACTTCTTAGGTAGCACAGAGGCCATGTTGCTGGCCGTGATGGCCTTTGACCGCTTTGTGGCTATCTGCAAACCACTTCGTTACACTCTTATCATGAGTCATCAGGTCTGTACCCAGATGGCTGTCACTATCTGGATCATTGGGTTTTTCCATGCCCTACTGCACTCAGTAATGACCTCTCGCTTAAACTTCTGTGGTTCCAACCATATCCATCACTTCTTCTGTGATGTTAAGCCATTGCTGGAGTTGGCCTGTGGAAACACTGACCTCAATGAATGGCTACTTCATTCTGTGACAGGGGCCATTGCCATGGGTCCATTCTCTCTAACCTTTCTCTCCTATTTCTATATTATTATCTATCTTTTCTTCAAGACCCGTTCTTGCAGCATGCTCCATAAAGCACTGTCCACGTGTGCCTCCCACTTCATGGTAGTTGTTCTTTTCTATGCTCCTGTTGTTTTCACTTACATTCGTCCTGCCTCGGGTAGCTCCATGGACCAGGAGCGGATTATTGCCATTATGTACAGTGTGATCACTCCTGTACTAAATCCACTGATCTATACTTTGAGGAACAAGGAAGTAGAAGGGGCTTTGAGGAGGGTGATCAGAAGGAGACTCTGACCCTAAGAAATCTAGAGAATTCTTCCAAGGCATCAATAAAAAGGCTATGAGAAAGTTGAGATGTGAAATTAGACTGCTTTTCTAATTGTATACTGTTTGTGAAACAGAAGGCATTATATAAAGAAAAATAAATGGGAAACTCCAGTCTAGTTGTGTTAACAGTGTGTGACAAGGTAATGTAAGGGAAACTTGAATAAATAGGACACTATCCACAAAATCTTTTTTTTTTTTTTTTTGTCTGTGCTGAGTCTTCATTGCTGTGGCAGCCTTTTCTCTGGTTTCAGTGAGTGGGGGCTTCTCTCAGGTCACGGTGCTCAGGTGTCTCAGTGCAGTGGCTTCTCCTGTTGTCACAAGTGGGCTTAATTGCTCCATGGAATGTGGGATCTTCCTGGATCAGGGATCAAACCAGTGTCTCCTGCATTGGCAGGCAGATTCTTTACCACTGAGCCACTAGGGAAGCCCCGTTGGAATCTTAATGTTGAATTTGTGTGGGGGATATAACTTGATAAAACTATTTGTTTACGTATTCTTGTTCTTGAATAAAATCAGATAGAGAAATTTGCCTTAAATATGCATATATTATACAGTTGGATAATACTAAGGCTTATTAATCTGCATGTTTCCTGTAAATTAACATATTATAAAGTGAACAATAAAGTTGTTATGCTGTTTTATTTTAAGAATTTGAGTATAGGGCTATGGTTACTCAACTAGAAAAATAAATGTTAACTCATATTAGGAGTATATAATGATTTCTTTTTCTCCAAGCAAGGAAGCAAGTAAGTAATTAAAACAAATAATGCTTTGAGTACTAATTAACAGAGATAAATTGTGAACTCTGACTCCAAAGATGCTTTAAAATTCAAATGGACAACCTGTAAAAGATTACCAAAAAATATTGCTAAAAATGGAGGCAGCATGAAAACAATCTCAAGAATATCTTTCTTGCTCACTGATATGTTATTTTCCCTTCAATTTCTGGTCATAGAAAATTGAGCTTCAACATTTTTCCTTATTATTTATTTTATTTTTGATTTCTATACTCATTTTCACAGATTGTAATGTGATAGACTATGATATAATACCAGTGAAATATGAAGAATTCATCAAGTTTGTTTTCCTTACCTATCACCAAATTTATGCTAAGTGAAAGCTATTGAATAGTAATTCAGTTCAGTTCAGTCGTTCAGTCGTATCCGACTCTTTGCGACCACATGGACTGCAGCACTCAAGGTTCCCTGTCCATCACCAGCTCCCGAAAATTGCTCAAACTCATGTACATGGATTCTGTGATGCCATCCAATCATCTCATCCTCTGTCATCCCATTCTCCTGCCTTCAATCTTTCCCAGCATCCGGATCTTTTCCAATGAGTCAGTTCTTTGCATCAGGTGGCCAAAGTATCAGACTTTCAGCTTTAGCATCATTCCTTCCCATGAATATTCAGGACTGATTTCCTTTAGGATTGACTGGTTGGATCTCCTTGCATTCCTAGGGACTCTCAAGAGTCTTCTCCAACACCACAGTTCAAAAACATCAATTCTTTGGCACTCAGCTTTCTTTGCAGAAGTATTTTTGGAGCTAATAGACAAGAATTACTATGTTCCTCACTTTCTATGTCCCATGAAGTGTCACTGGACCTGAAACTATAGTGGATACCAGCATTCCCAACTATTTAGAGATATAGGATTCCCTGGTGTCCAGTGGTTAGCATTCTGCACTTTCGCTGCCAAGAGCGTAGGTTCAACGCCTGATTGGAGAACTAAGATCCCACAAGCCAGGCTGTGCAACCAATAAATAAATAAGACTATTAAATAAATAATAGAGATACAGACTGAAAAGTTATAAAAGGATATTTTGAGTTCATGAACAGACCATCCAAATTGTTTACATCCACTTTTGTAAAGCAAAGAATTTGATTCTAACCTAGCTCATACAGTTCTTCCATCTTCCTACTCTATTCTTTGGTCTCTTAATTCCAGTTTTGTTTATAAAAGAATGTATGTGGAGAAGGCATTTTATACCTAGTCTGAACTATCTCAGACTAGAATTCCTATTGATCAGAATTTTTTAAGTAATCCAATATACATGGGTATTGTCACCCTGCTTATTCAACTTATATGCAGAGTACATCATGTGAAATGCTGGGCTGGGTGAAGCACAAGCTGGAATCAAGATTTCCGGGAGAAATATCAGTAACCTCAGATGCATATATGACACCACCCTTATAGAAGAAAGTAAAGAACTAAAGATCCTCTTGATGAAAGTAAAAGCAGAGAGTGAGAAACTTGGCTTAAAACTCAACATTCAAAAAACTAAGATCATGGCATCAGGTCCCGTCGCTTCATGGCAAATAGATGGAGAAACAATGGAAATAGTAAATGACCATATTTTGAGGGCCTCCAAAATCACTGCAAATGGTGAC
>NW_011491083.1:4453-4677 GCF_000754665.1 Bison bison bison | reverse complement strand
AAAGCTGAGCACCAAAGAATTGATGCTTTTAAGCTGTGGTGTTGAAGAAGACACTTGAGAGTCCTTGTGACTGCAGGGAGATCAAGCCTGTCAATCCTAAAGGAAATCAGTCCTGAATATTCATTGGAAGGACTGATGCTGAAGCTGAAACTCCTATACTTTGGCCACCCAATGCGAAGAACTGAGTCATTGAAAAAGACCCTGATGGTGGGAAAGATTGAAGG
>NW_011491083.1:1226-3284 GCF_000754665.1 Bison bison bison | reverse complement strand
AATTAGAATATAATTGCTTTACAATGGACTTCCCTGGTGGCTCAGAGGGTAAAGTGTCTGCCTGCAATGCAGCAGACCCAGGTTCAATCCCTGGGTCGGGAAGATTCCATGGAGAAGGAAATGGCAACCCACTCCAGTACTCTTGCCTGGAGAATCTGATGGATGGAGGAGCCTGGTAGGCTACAGTCCACGGGGTCACAAAGAGTCAGACATGACTAGGCAACTTCACTTTCACTTTCTTCACAATGTTGTGGTAGTTTCTGCTGTACACAAATGTGAATAAGCTATATGTATGCACATATCCCTTCAAAATTTATTTCAGATGCTGATGGCATGGATGCCTATGGCATGGATTTTAGTTACTAGAGAGTAGAAACAATGAAGCATGTTAAGCTGCTGATGAAACATGAAACTAACTGGAAGTGAGTTGATTAGAGAAAGCTCAAATAGGATAACAATTTAAAAGGTGAGAAAGCATCTGAAATAAAGGACATTTTATAGGAAATGAAATTTCTAGCCATTGGTCTAAAGTTGATGGATGAAGGAATTAGATGGATCAATGTTTCCAACCCATGTTGCTACAACAATATTTTGTTGGTAAAAAGTTTTATTCTTAAAATGGAAGAGGACTTTTGAAAGAAGATAATGTATCGTCCTCTCCTGCCTTCACTTTTCATTAACCAATTTATCCATTTTCTGACAAATACCATATTTAGCATTCCAAGTGCTAGAGATACACAAGAGAGGAAAACCTTGTTAGGGAGACCAACATTAACTAAATAACTTAAATATTTAAACAAAATAAATGTAATTACATACTCCATATTACAATTTCAACAATTGACCAAGAGCCTGACAGGAAGGGTTGTCTTTGTCAAAGAGGCCACAGAAGACTTTCCTAAGAAAGTCACCAATAGAGCCAAGGTTAGACGGATGAGCAAGAGCTGACTCAGAGCGATGAGAAGGAACATGGTCCATACAAGGCAATGCAGTGCAGACAGTGTTGCTGGGAGCACATGATAATTGACTGGGGTGTGAGTTGAAGCTGGTGACATGAAGCTCAAAACCAAATGAGCTTTGTCAGACGTGTTAGGGTTTTTCATATATAAGTGGTATCATACGGTATTTATCTCTTTCTGATTTACTTCACTTTTGTTGCTGTTTAGTTACTCAGTCGTGTCTGACTCTTTGCAACCCCATGAACTGCAGCATGCCAGGCTTTCCTGTCCTTCATGATCTCCCAGAGTCCACTCATACTTATGTCCATTGAGTCGGTGATGCCATCCAACCATCTCATCCTTACTTCACCTAGTATGATAATATATGTAAGTTTATAAAACACATCTTCTTTATCCATTCATCTGTCCATAGACTTTTAGGTTGTGTTTATGTTTTGGCTATTGTAAATAGTGCTGCTGCTATGAACATAAGGGAGCATGCATCTTTTTGAATCATAGTTTTGTCTGAGTATATGCCCAGGAGTGGAAATGCTGAATCATATATGCTATAGCAGCTCTATTTTTAGTTTTTTGAGAAACCTTCATATGGTTTTTCATTATGGTTATACCAGCTTATGTTCCCATCTACAATGTAGGACAATTCTCTTTTCCCAATACCCTCTTCAGAATTTGTTATTTGTAGACTTTTTAATGATGGCCATTCTGACAAGTGTGAGGTGGTACCTCATTAAAGTTTTGATTTGCATTCCTCTAAAGCCAGGCTTCAGCAATACGTGAACCGTGAACTTCCAGATGTTCAAGCTGGTTTTAGAAAAGGCAGAGGAACCAGAGATCAAATTGCCAACATCTGCTGGATCATCGAAAAAGCAAGAGAGTTCCAGAAAAACATCTATTTCTGCTTTATTGACTATACCGAAGCCTTTTGGTGGATCACAATAAACCATGGAAAATTCTGAAAGAGACGGGAATACCAGACCACCTGATCTGCCTCTTGAGAAATTTGTATACAGTTCAGGAAGCAACAGTTAGAACCGGACATGGAACAACAGACTGGTTCCAGATAGGAAAAGGAGTACGTCAAGGCTGCATACTGTCACCC
>NW_011491083.1:0-421 GCF_000754665.1 Bison bison bison | reverse complement strand
TTTTTTAAACTTTTTATTTTATACTGGACTATAGCCAATTAACAATGTTGTAATACTTTTAGGTGGACAGTAAACAGACTCAGCCATACATACACTTGTGTGAATTCTCCCCCAAACTCTCATCCCATCCAGGCTGCCACAAATTATTGAGCAGAGTTCCATGGGTAGAGACCAATTTTTAAATAAAGAAGTGACTTGATGAGATTTTTTTTTTTTTAAGGATCACGCTGACCACAGTATGGAGAACAAGTTGGATGGGGCAAGATCCATGTTAAAATAGTTAGGAGGATAACAGTTCTCCAGCCAGTCACAACCTTGAACTAGAATAGTCACTGTGAGTGTGGGTGGGAGTATTTATTGAGCCCCTTCTATGTGCCAGACACTGAGCTAAGTACTGAAACATCACTTCTGCCTTGAAAGA
>NW_011491082.1:38840-39151 GCF_000754665.1 Bison bison bison | reverse complement strand
ATCACTTTAAGTATGCTTTGCCATTTCCTCTTGGCCTGAAGAGTTTCTATTGAAAGATCAGCTGTTATCCTTATGGGAATCCCCTTGTGTGCTATTTGTTATTTTTCCCTTGCAGCTTTTAATATTTGTTCTTTGTGTTTGATCTTTGTTAATTTGATTTATATGTATTTTGGGTGTTTCACCTTGGGTTTATCCTGTGTGAGACTCTCTGGGTTTCTTGGACTTGCATGATTATTTCCTTCCCCAATTTAGGGAAGTTTTCAACTATTATCTCAAGTATTTTCTCATGGTCTTTCTTTTTGTCTTCTTCT
>NW_011491082.1:36148-38740 GCF_000754665.1 Bison bison bison | reverse complement strand
TCCATGTTGGGTCATATGGCAGTTCAATTTCCAGTTTTTTTAAGGAATCTCCACACTGTTCTCCATAGTGGCTGTAGTAGTTTGCATTCCCACCAACAGTGTAAGAGGGTTCCATTTTCTCCACACCATCCTCTGCATTTGCTGCTTGTAGACTTTTGGATAGCAGCTGTTCTGACTGGCGTGAAATGGTACCTCATTGTGGTTTTGATTTGCATTTCTCTGATAATGAGTGATGTTGAGCAACTTTTCATGTGTTTGTTAGCCATCTGTATGTCTTCTTTGGAGAAATGTCTGTTTAGTTCTTTGACCCATTTTTTGATTCGGTCGTTTACTTTTCTGGAATTGAGCTGCAGGAGTTGCTTGTTTATTTTTGAGATTATTATTTTTTTTTCAGTGGCTTCATTTACTGTTATTTTCTCCCATTCCGAAGGCTGTCTTTTCACCTCGCTTATAGTTTCCTTTGTTGTAAAGAAGCGTTTAATTTTAATTAGGTCCCATTTGTTTCCTTTTTGCTTTTATTTCCAATACTCTGTGAGGTGGGTCATAGAGGATCCTGTTGCGATTTATGTCAGAGAGGATTTTGTCTATGTTCTCTGCTAAGAGTTTTATAGTTTCCAGTTGTACGTTTAGATCTTTAATCCATTTTGAGTTTATTTTTGTGTATGGTGTTAGAAAGTGTTCTAGTTTCATTCTTTTACAAGTGGTTGACCAGTTTTCCCAGCAACAATTGTTAAAGAGATTGTCTTTTCTCCATTGTATATTTTTGCCTCCTTTGTCAAAATAAGGTGTCCATTGATCCATAGGATTTTTGCATCTATGGTCATCAGTGGTATTGGTCTGTAGTTTTCTTTGTTTGTGGTATCTTTGTCAGGTTTTGGTATTAGGGTGATGGTGGCCTCATAGACTGAGTTTGGAGGTTTACCTTCCTCTGCGATTTTCTGGAAGAGTTTAAGTAGGATAGGTGTTAGCTCTTCTCTAAATTTTTGGTAGAATTCAGCTGTGAAGCTGTGGACTTTTGTTTGCTGGAAGATTTCTGATTACAGTTTCAATTTCTGTGTTTGTGATGGGTCTGTTAAGCTTTTCTATTTCTTCCTGGTTCAGTTTGGGAAAGTTGTACTTTTCTAAGAATTTGTCCACTTCTTCCATGTTGTCCATTTTCTTGGCATATAATTGCTGATGGTAGTCCCTTATGATCCTTTGTATTTCTGTGTTGTCTGTTGTGATCTCTTCATTTTCATTTCTAATTTTATTTATTTGATTTTTCTCCTTTGTTTCTTGATCAGTCTGGCTAATGGTTTGTCAATTTTCTTTATCTTCTCAAAGAACCAGCTTTTGGCTTTGTTGATTTTTGCTATGGTCTCTTTTGTTTGTTTTGCATTAATTTCTGCCCGAATTTTAAAGATTTCTTTCCTTCTACTAACCCTGGGGTTCTTCATTTCTTCCTTTTCTAGTTGCTTTAGGTGTAGAGTTAGGTTGTTTATTTGACTTTTTTTTCTTGTTTCTTGAGGTATGCCTGTATTGCAATGAACCTTCCCACAGGTTTTGGGTTCTTGTGTTTTCATTTTCATTTGTTTCTACACATATTTTGATTTCTTTTTTGATTTCTTCTTTGATTTGTTGGTTATTCAGCAGCGTGTTATTTAGCCTCCCTATGTTGGAATTTTTAGTAGTTTTCCTCCTGTAATTGAGATATAATCTTACTGCATTGTGGTCAGAAAAGATGCTTGGAATGATGAAAAAAAATTTTTTTTCTGAGTTTACCAAGGCTAGATTTATGGCCCAGGATGTGATCTATCCTGGAGAAGATTCCATGTGCACTTGAGAAAAAGTTGAACTTCATTGTTTTGGGGTGAAATGTCCTATAGGTATCAATTAGGTCTAACCGGCCTATTGTATAATTTAATGTTTGTGTTTCCTTGTTAATTTTCTGTTTAGTTGATCTATCCATAGGTGTGAGTGGGGTATTAAAGTCTCCCACTATTATTGTGTTATTGTTAATTTCCCCCTTCATACTTGTTAACATTTGTCTTACATATTGTGGTGCTCCTATGTTGGGTGCATTTATATTTATAATTGTCATATCTTCCTCTTGGATTGAAATTTTGATCATTATGTAATGTCCTTCTTTGTCTCTATTCATAGCCTTATTTTAAAGTCTATTTTATCTGATATGAGTATTGCTACTCCTGCTTTCTTTTGGTCTCTATTTGCATGAGATATCTTTTTCCAGCCCTTTACTTTCAGTCTGAATGTGTCCCTTTTTTTTTTTGAGGTCGGTCTCTTGTAGACAACATATATAGGAGTCTTGTTTTTGTATCCATTCAGCCAGTCTTTGTCTTCTGTTTGGGGCGTTCAACCCATCTACATTTAAGGTCATTATTGATAAGTATGATTTTGTTGTCATTTACTTTATCATCTTGGGTTTGAGATTATACACCCTTTCTCTGTTTCCTCTCTAGAGAATATCCTTTAGTATTTGTTGGAGATCTGGTTTGGTAGTGCTGAATTCTCTCAGCTTTTGCTTTTCTGTAAACCTTTTGATTTCTCCTACATATTTGAATGAGATCCTTGCTGGGTACAGTAATCTGGGCT
>NW_011491082.1:35590-36048 GCF_000754665.1 Bison bison bison | reverse complement strand
TTGGACTTGCATGATTATTTCCTTCCCCAATTTAGGGAAGTTTTCAACTATTATCTCAAGTATTTTCTCATGGTCTTTCTTTTTGTCTTCTTCTTTTGGGACTCGTATGATTCGGATGTTGGGGCATTTAACATTGTCCCAGACGTCTCTGAGATTGCCCTCATATCTTTTAATTTTTTTTTTTTCACTCTCTGTTCCATTGATTTCTACCATTCTATCATCTACCTCAATTATCCTATCTTCTGCCTCTGTTATTCTACTCTTGGTTCCCTCCAGCATGTTTTTTAATCTTATTTATTTCCTTATTTGTTTTATATTGACTCTTTTTTATTTCTTCTAGGTCCTTGTTAAACCTTTCTTGCATCTTCTTAATCCTTGTCTCCAGGCTATTTATCTGTAATTCCTTTTTGTTTTCAAATTTTTGGATCATTTTCACTATCATTATTCAGAATTCTTTA
>NW_011491082.1:3283-34768 GCF_000754665.1 Bison bison bison | reverse complement strand
AGAGGAGGTGGAATCAAAAGAGGAGAGAACAAGCTAGCCAGTAATCACGTCCTTATGAGCTCTCCACAGTCTGGATCCCTCAGAGATGTTTATAGAGTTACACAGAGAAGAGAAGAGGGAGGATGGAGATAGAGGTGAACAGGAGGAGAAGAGGGGGAATCAAAAGGGGATAGAGAAGCTAGCCAGTAATTACTTCCCTAAAAAAGGACCATGCCAATGCCAAGGCTGTACATTGTCACCCTGTTTATTTAACTTATATGCAGAGTACATCATGAGAAACACTGGGCTGTAAGAAGCACAATCTGGAATCAAGATTGCTGGGAGAAATATCAATAACCTCAGATATTCAGATGACACCACCCTTATGGCAGAAAGTGAAGAGGAACTAAAAAGCCTCTTGATGAAAGTGATAGAGGAGAGTGAAAAAGTTGGCTTAAAGTTCAACATTCAGAAAACGAAGATCATGGTATCTGGTCCCATAACTTCATGGGAAATAGATGGTGAAACAGTAGAAACAGTGTCGGAGTTTATTTATTTAGGCTCCAAAATCCCTGTAGATGGTGATTGCAGTCATGACATTAAAAGATGTTTACTCCTTAGAAGGAAAGTTATGACCAAAATAGATAACATATTGAAAAGCAGAGATATTATTTGGTCAACAAAGGTCCATCTATCAAGGCTATGGTTTTTACAGTGGTCATGTATGGATGTGAGAGTTGGACTGTGAGGAAAGCTGAGTGCCGAAGAATTGATGCTTTTAAACAGTGATGTTGCAGAAGACTCTTGAGAGTCCCTTGGACTGCAAGGAAATATAACCAGTCCATTTTAAAGTAGATCAGTCCTGGATGTTCTTTGGAAGGAATGATGCTAAAGCTGAAACTCCAGTACTTTTGCCACCTCATGCGAAAAGTTGACTCACTGGAAAAGACTCTGATGCTGGGAGAGATTGGGGGCAGGAGGAGAAGGGGAAGACAGAGGATGAGATGGCTGAATAGCATCACCGACTCAACGGACATGGGTTTGAGCAAATTCCGGGAGTTGGTGATTGACAGGGAGGCCTGGCGTGCTGCAGTTCATGGGGTCGCAAAGAGTCGGACATGGCTGAGTGACTGAATGAACTGAACTAATGTGCTCTTCACAGTCTGGATCCCTCAGAAATGTTCACAGAGTTACACAGAGAAGAGAAGAGGAAGGAAGGAGACAGATGTGGCCAGGTGGATAAAGGGTGGAATCAAAAGAGAGAGACAGATCCAGCCAGTAATCAGTTCCCTAAGTGTTCTCCACAGTCTGGAACACACAAAGAGATTCACAGAGTTGGGTAGAGAAGAGAAAGGGGCAGGGAGGAGATAGAGGCGACCTGGTGGAGAAAAAGGAGATCCAAATTGGAAGAGAGCAATCAGGCCGTGATCTCTCTCACAAGTAAAAATGGTTACTGAAGATTGGGTTCTTAAAGGTACAAAATTGATACCAAATACCAAAAAGCAAAATTTGAAAATCTAGAGTAGAATTTGGATTCTCAAAAATACAATATTTAAGGAAAAAAATATATATATATGAAGTTTGCTTTAAGAAATAGGGTCTTTTTTTCCCCCCCAAAGTAATAGCAGGTTATAAAAATGAAAATTAAAGGAGCAGTAGAGGACATAAAAATTAAAAAACAAAAATTAAATTTAAATAATGAAAATAGTAAAAAATATACCTAGGACTTTCTCTGGTGGTGTTGTGAATAGTGTGGGGTCAGTTCGCTTTCAGATAGTTCCTTCATCCAGCTTATACTTCTCAATATCTACAGTCTCCTCCCTATGTAGTCAGTGCTAACTGCAGGGTTTTAATCTATTGCACCTGTCACTTCCAGGGAGGTTCCCTCAGTTTTAGCTTCTTCTGTTTACTGGTCTCTTCAGTGTCTAATTTCTACCCTAACCCAAGGGGGTGGTGGTGGACAATTTTTTAGGCTCATTTGTTCAGTCATGCTGTGGGGAGGGAGGAACGCTGCAAACAAATATCACTGGCATGTGTGGGGAGTGGTCCCAGTGTCATGGGCAAACTAGGTTTGCCCCCGCTCATGGTGTGTGTGCTTTCATAGTCTATACTGCTCAGGCTCTAGGTTGCTCTGCCAGGAACTGTCTGAGGCGAGCCCTGCGTTGCATGCACCTCCCAGGTCTAAGCCTTTCAGGTTCAGGTACTCAGGTACTCCTCAAAGGCACAGACTTGGTTGGGCCTGCGTTTTGTGCCCTTCCCAGGTCTGAGCCGATCAGTTGAACAGGTGTTTGGAGAGCACGGTCACTGTGACTTATTGCCTCTCCCTTCCCTGCCGCTCATTTTTCTGGGTGTACAACCGGCGCACCTTCTCAGGTGGATGTTGACTGTCCAGAATCCCAAGAAGTCTTGGTTAGCAGCAAACTCTGCTTGCAGTTTGGTAGATGATGCCTCTCTTGGGCTGTGATCTCCCCCTTCTGGCTCTGGCTGCCCTCGCCTCCCTGTCTCTGTCAGGGGATGGGCCTGTCCACACCTGGCTAGCTCTGCTCAGTCCTTTGCTCTGTGAGAAGGCCTGGTGGTGTCTTAGTTTATGGCTTTTTTCTGGGGTAACTATCCCAGGGCCTGGTTTGCTATTTCAAGTTAATTCCCTCAGATTGCCCTTGGGGCATTCAGGCCCAGTCCTTATTTTAAGCAATGCAGCTTGCACCTCCCTGCCAAGCCCCCTGTTGCTAGCGGCGGATGCAGGTGTCTGCACTGCTTCTCCACTGGGAGTTACCATGGGGCATGTAATCTGTGGGTTTAAATTATTTATTTATTTTTCCTCCCAGTTATGTTGCCCTCTGAGGTGCCAATGCTTGCCACAGACTCGCCAGTGAGAGTGTTTCCTGGTGTGTGGAAACTTCTCTCTTTTCTAAGACTCCCTTCCCATTATGGATCTTTATCCCTACCTCTTTTGTCTCTCTTTTTATCTTTTACATTTTTCCCTACCTCCTTTTGAAGACAGTGGGCTGCTTTTCTGGGTGCCTGATGTCCTCTGCCTGCATTCAGAACTTGTTTTGTGGCATTTACTCAGCGTTCAAATGTTCTTTTGATGAATTTTTTTTTTGGGGGAAAAAAGTGGTCTCCCTGTCCTATTCCTTTGCCATCTTAGGAGTGCCCTCGAAATTACTCCTATTTTCCATGAGATCAGTAGGGCCCTGAAGACAATATTGCCTTCCTAGTGGGGAATATTAAACATGGTCTAAAGGCTGGTTTCATCTCAGCTTAAAGAACTTTACAGCAAACCTTCAAAAAATGCAGTTGTTTCCAGGAAATTAACAGTGTTTGCAAACAGTGAAAGGAATACTTTAAAAAATTTTTAAAAAAATCCAGCATCCAAAGGTAAAGTGACCACATCCACAATCCAATTTAAAATTTCCATATAAATTGTGAAAGTATTTGTCTTAGTTTCATCTCAATGTTGTAAGATAATTATATTCTGATTAAGATAAACAATTAAATTTAAAAAGAAAAAAAAATCCAGATGTGTAAAGAAGAAAGAAAATATCCATAATGAGGGAAAAATCAATTAGTAAAAATACAAGTAAAATATATATGACATAATTAGAAGGGAAGGACATTAAAATGCTTACTACATCAATAATCCTTATATTCATGAAGCTGAAGAATATTGAGTATGTTAAATAGAGACATGTAAAATAGTCATGCAAAGACTGTGGGAAAAATTAACTGTGCATCAGAGAGATTTGAAGTAATTTTAAGAGTGTTAAAATATGTGTAAATGGAATCCCACAGGAAGTGAATGGCAGGAGAAATGTAACAAGAAGAAGAAAGACACAGTAGAACAAAAAATGGGGATGACAGCAGATTAGGCAAATGAAACAGTGTTAGCCAGAGGACACTGGCACCACATCTTAAATGCTGAGAGAAATATAATTGACTCAGAATTCTATACCCAAGAAAAGTACATATCAAAAACAAGATAAAATACTTTCTCAGACATACAACAACTACAAGACTGCATCACCACCAACAGACCTTTCATAAACGGTTCAAGTCAGAAGGAATTTAAAACAAAGTGAAAATCTGGATCTACAGGGGGAATGAACAGTTCTAAAAATGATAAATATGTAATATGTATTAAAAGGTAAATATATGGACTTCCTTGGTGGTCCAGTGGTTAAGAATCTGCTTTGCAATGCAAAGCATTTGCAAATGGAAAAGGTTTGTTCCTTTGCCGGAGAACTAAGATCCCACATGCCACTGAACAACTAAGCCTGCATGTCTCAAATAGAGTTTACATGCTGCAAGTACTGAGCTTTCCCTCCTCAGATAGAGAGTCCCTACCACAAGGAAGATTCTGCATACCACACTAGGACCCAGTACAGACAAAGAAATGATAAATAAATAATGATTTAATAATGATCATAATAATGGTATACTGGCAAATTAAAGATGAATACTATGTATCTTAAAACTATTTAAAAACAGGTACACTTAATAAAGTGACAAAGGATATAAAAGAGAATCATAAAAAACTACTCAGTCACAAAGAAGTCAGGGATAAAAAGAGACATGGAAAGAAAGAACATGGGACAAACTGAAGATAAAGAGCAAGATGATCAAAATAAGCCCAACTGGAATTAACCCCATTGGTGAAGGAAATGGCAACCCACTCCAGTATTCTTGCCTGGAGAATCCCATGGACGGAGGAGCCTGGTAGGCCACAGTCCATGGGGTCGCAAAGAGTTGGACACGACTGAACAACTTCACTCACTTTCCGAGTTAACCCCTCAGATGTGAACCTAGACTGAAGATATAACCCAGGGCCCAGATGAGAGCAGATCCCCATACACTGCACTGTGCAGCCAAAAACAGAGCCTGCAAGACCCCTGGGCCCCACGTGCTTGGGGACAGAACAGCACCAGAAGATTATATAGAAGAGTAAATTAGAAGACTTCAATCATACAAAGTACATCCTCTGTTTATAAAGAAATGGCATTAGAAATCAATGTTCACTGCACAGAGGAAGAATAAGGTGCTAGCATAATGCAGACCTTCCATCTTTTAGAACTCTAATTCTTCTCAGGAGGGAGCAGATACATTGACAGGACTTACATCTCTTCAATACTAGACATACTTGACAAACATAGACAATACTAGACATACATGTTTGATTTTCACGGTTCAGTCTCCTCTCTCTTCTCTTTTGCTCATCCTGGGCAACAGGGAATGCTCCTCTACACCACAGCTCAATCACTACACACAAATCTGGATGATATTTGCCGAATCTTTCACACAAACCAGTGAAAACTTGTTTCCTCATATTTTGCACTCTTGGCTGTTTTCAACCAACCATGGCTCTTGTCCTACCTCCTGGGATCCTGGTCCTCTGTCACTTGCAGCCATGTTCCCATCCACGGGGCCTCAAATACACCCAGTGAAATTCCTATTCAGAGTGGGCATAATACATGCAAAAGGGAAAGAACAGGCAGCTCGTTACTCTCTTCTATTGTTCCTTCACTACAAACATTCACTGAAAACCTGTGTAGCAGATTTGTTACATACAAACGTTCAAGTTGAAAACTTTCAAACATATAAAAGTGCATTTGCATGTACCATCACATCAGTTAGTTCACAGATCTGACACACATTGTCGTGGAAACATCCAAGACAAGTTGGTGTGCATTTGTGTACTTTACTGCACAGAACGTTATGGAGTACAATAGTGCAAGACTTTTATGTCAAGCCTGCTGCTGCTAAGTGACTTCCATTGTGTCCAACTCTGTGCCACCCCATAGACGGCAGCCCACCAGGCTCCCCTGTCCCTGGGATTCTCCAGGCAAGAACACTGGAGTAGGTTGCCATTTCCTTCTCCAATGCATGAAAATGAAAAGTAAAAGTGAAGTCGCTCAGTCGTGTCCGACTCTTCGCGACCCCATGGACTGTGGCCCACCAGGCTGCTCCGTCCATGGGATTTTCCAGGGAAGAGTGCTGGAGTGGGGTGCCATTGCCTTCTACGCTTTCTGAAAGGAAGTATAAATTAAGTGGTAATGTAGATGGTACTACTATTCTATTTTTAAAGGTGTGCTTAGTTGCTCAGCTGTGTCTGAATTTTCAACATATGGACTGTAGTCTGCCAGGCTCCTCTTTCCATGGGGATTTTCCAGACAAGAATAGTGGAGTGGGTTGCCATGCCCTATCCAGGTACTGCAAGATTAAAAATGTTTCTTTTATTCTTTGTGTTTGTTTTTTATGTATCATTAGCGTAAAAAGTATCATAAAGCTATCAACTACACTAATATATAGCCAAATGTCTTAGTTGGCTACCTAAGCAACTTTGCTGGATTTATGAAGAAAATGGGACTTTGAACACCCTTTTCAAAAGTAGTTTATTCATATACAGGGGACTTACTGTTCTGCTAAACGTGTGGATCCAAACGTGAATGCATCCCCTCCAGATTCAAGGAAGTCACATTCTTCGTTGGGATTTTAGAGGAAACGTGAGATCTCCATAATTCTAGCGATTTCAGTATTTTCAAAAGACTGTGATCAAGACAAACAAATACTAAAGTATAAACAGTCATTGTGGTTCTACCCACTTCTAGAAAGTGTTGCTACATTCTCAATACTGGATCTTGTAATACTGGTGGACTAGATGGAGAAGTGATGTGAACAGAAATAAGGAAGGTGAGACAGGTAGGTCAGAATGTGAAGTAACAAAGACAAGGTATTTAGAAGCTGAAGAATTGAGAGAGATTTGGGACCTGGGTTGCAAAAGCAGTTTGCAAAACAACTTGGGTCATGTGGTATGTTTAATCCTCAGTTCAGTCCTTAGAAGTTTTCTACTGACCAGTCTACTTCTATTTTCTGGAGCACAGTTCAGATCCATCTAGCTGTTTATCATTGCTGCTCCTTTCTCCTGGCTCCCACAATGTGTCCAGACGTTCAGCCTACTCCATTCTTTTTTGTTGTTGTTGTTTTTCTTTAAGGCAGGCCCTGAAGGCTACCTACAAAATGATCTATTTTCTGCTTCTTTTTCAAAACTGAAAATAGTTTGTTGTATAGCCATGAGCCCAGTAGCTACAGGACTGCATTTCCTGCCCACCCGTTCTCTTAGTCATGACAGGTGACTTAGAGATACAAGCAGATCTGTAAGAAGGATTTCTTGGAAGACTGCTTTCAAGGAGCTGATTTAGCTGAGAGATTTGACTCTCACCTTCCCTACTTTCTTCCTAACTGTTGTCTGGATTTTAGTTGTGATGGCTGGAACTCCTGCAGTTGTATTGGACAATCATGTAACCTTGGAGGTGGATAGCACCCAAGCTCTGGCTGGACCACCTCCAGCTTTGTTTCAGTGGCAGAGAAAAATCAAGTTTATCTTGCTAAAGTTATAGTTGTTTTAGTTTTTTGCAATGTGCATCCACACTTAATCCTGATACTACTATGTGTTTAATACGTTATAGTTTTAATTTTTTTTTTGGATTTAGTGAACATATTTATATTTTACATTTCTCTAATTTTTTATTTTATAAATTTATTCATTAATCTTTATACCTAAATTGTATAAATGCAAAATTATGATTATAAGCATGCTTTTCTTTGGATTTTGAATTTTTATAATTTTGTATCTTCTTTCCATTCATGTTCTCTCCATATTTGTACAGCCTGTGCCATGTCCTCTCTTATAACCTCATCCATATCCATATCTGCAGGCCAAAACCGACAGAGAGCTGTGTGGGGAGAACCAAAGAAGAATGAATACAGGGATATGAATGAGAGGTGGTGGCCCTTGTAACTCATCATGAATGTTCTGAACTTTGATCACATTCCCCTGCCTTTTTGTGTGCCCACCACCCCCAGATTTGCCATGACTATGGAAGATTCTTTGGCCAGTGGAATTTGAGTAGAGGTATGTCACTTCCAAATGGAAGTATTATTTTCTGTCCCACTAGCTGGAATGCAGATGTAATGACAGGAGCTGGAGAAGCCATGTTAGACCAGAGGTAAGTAGCACAGGTGGAAGATGTGACAAGAAAGAAGTGGGTCCCCTGCACTAACATTATATGACAGAGAACTGAAATTGTATTGTATTTAAAATAATGTTATTTAGGGTTTGATTACCGTCATTGAACCTGTAACCTAACACTCATAATAGAATAACTAATCTTTGTGTTAGCCTTGTCTTAGGGTCTGAATGAGACAATATCTACTGACATATACTTATAAGTGAGTCAAGTGACAGCCCTGCCCTCTGGAAGGTGTGGTCTAGTGTGGGATTCAGAAACTGAAGCAAGAACAAAGCCACATGGCAGGACAGTTTCAAGATCCTGTAGGAACCCTTGGGATGGGAACCTCAATCAGTCCTGATCTCAGGAGGTTGCTTGAAGCAGGGACAATCCTCTCTCAGTCTCCTCATAAATATGCCATGGTGCCAAGTTTCATGTAAAAGTTCTGTATTTCAGATTCCTTCCAGAGTGTTTTCCCTTTTGATCCAGTGCTTAAGATATGCATTTGGACATGATTTGGCAAGATTGCAAATGCCCCAGGGCAACTAAGCCACTGAGCCACAACTACTGAGCCTGAATGCCCTAGAGACTGTGATCAACATTAAGAGAAGCACAGGACTGAAAAGCTAGTATACTGCCATTACAGAGTAGCCCCTGATCGCTGAAAATAGAGAAGTCCTGAGCAGCAATGAAGACCTGCTGCTGCTGTTAAGTCACTTCAGTCATGTCCAACTCTGTGCGTGCCCACAGACATCAGCCCACCAGGGTCTGAGATCCCTAGGATTCTCCAGGCAAGAGCAGTGGAGTGGGTTGCCATTTCTTTCTCCAATGCATGAAAGTGAAAAGTGAAAGTGAAGTTTCTCAGTCATATACGAACCTCAGTGACCCCATGGACTGCAGCCTTCCAGGCTTCTCTGTTCATGGGATTTTCCAGGCAAGAGTACTGGAGTGGGGTGCCATTGCTTTCTCTGAAATGAAGACCTAGTGCTGCCAAAATTAAAAGAAAAAAATAAATTCTCCCAGAGAAACCAGTGAGGTCTCAGGGGAAGCAGGACATGTAAAATGATGAAACCAATTTGGGTCTGATATCATGCAAGTCACGGAGAGGGAAACTACAGCCTGTTTTCACAGGGAACTTGGGATATAAGTTGTGCCTCAAACATGCCCCAACCCAAGGCTAGGGAGCTGGGATTTCACTCTCCCACTAGCGTCTCCCTCTCATCCTTCAACTAGCACTCAGCTAATGTCTCCAAGCCCTTGTATTAGAGCCTCCAAATACAAATCAAAGGTGACACTAGAAGAAAAAGACACCACAGCTCAGGAAAATGCAAACTCAGATAATGTCTAGATTTCTGCACCCATTCTGCCGTCTCCAGCACCATATCTGAAATCCTGCAAGTCTAAAGAACTCCATGGGTCTCTACATGAAAGCATTTTTTAAAACAATTTCAGGATTTGATTTATATAGGAATGTAGTTGATTTACAGCATTGTATTAATATGAGTTGTATGGGAAATTAATTCCATTATACATACACATATATCCATTAATTCTTAGATTCTTTTCCCATACAAGATATTACAAACTATTGATCAGAATTCCTGTGCTGTATTGTAGGTCGTTATTGATTATCTATTAAATAAAGTAGTATACATGTATTAATCTCAGACTCTCAATTTATCTATCTCCCACCTCTCCACTTTGTTAACTATATTTATTGTTTTGAAGGAGGGAAGTGTCTAGGCACTTTTTGGATGAAGGTCTCTGCTTGTGAGAGTGCAGTGGCCAGGCAAAGCAAGCCTGAGAGAGACTCATTTGAGATGATGCTAAATGTTGAGAAGGACCTGGCCATACAAAAAGCTGGGAGAAAAATATTATAGACGTGGGAAGAGGCCCCTGCTTAGGACCAAGGTAATCGAGTTTAATAAATGGCTATCCTTCCTTGCATGCTTGGAACTTGGCCTGTCAGCCACCATGACCTCATCCCATGTTTCACTTGTGAGTTAGCAGCCATGAGGCATATCAGCCTTCCCAAGAAGGGAGAACCTGGGGCTATCACAAGGCTGAATATGTTCTGGACAATCTAGTTATCACCAGGAACATCAGGTGCCAGGGGCACCACCAATGCCTCTGACTATCTCCATGTACTTGTTCTCAGGAGTAGAAATGCAAAGGAACGAATAGAGTAAAGAAACAAACAATGGCTGCTGTTTCATCTTGCCCCAGGTGATTCCCGTGGCCCTTTGACCACACTGCTCTCTGGCCAAAAACTCTTTCCTCTATTCCTCCTTCAAAGGTGGCTTGTGAATAACATCAGCACATGACTGTGAAGCCTGGTGGCTGGAACTCATCTCCCAGTCATCTGGGACCCAGAGATGTCCAGCCTTGTCCTGTGTTTCTGTCCTTTTCTCCAACCGGATTCATAAAGCAAAGTCCCTACAAAATATAAGGGTGATTGTAATTCTCTCAAGGCCTTTCAATCTCCAAGGTCTATTTGGAGCATCAAAGAGGAAACGCATCCCCTGCATCCAGGCTAGTCTCAGACCCCGACCTCGCTCAGCCGGTGGTTCCCTGAGGAAACATAAGGCACATATCTAAGTTGCCAGAAGGCTGAGGAGAGAATGCTTCTCACTGTGAATGCAGGTTGATGCTACCCAGTCAGCCAAGGGTCTGTCTTGTGTGAATAAGGAGTGGGAGCTCTGGGGATCTGAGTTGGGAGTGAGTCAGTCACCACCCTCATGACTGCCTCCAAGGGTGGGGCTCTGCCACTGTGCCTGGAACCCAGAAGAAACAGCACTGAACACTGCTTTTCTGCTGCTACATGCAGGCAGGTCTGCTGATAAAATCGGAACCAGACTTGAAGGACAACGGGAAATAAATTTCCATTCTGGTGCTTGCAGACATCTGAGAGCTTACCCGGTAGTGGATGCAATTGGGCTTTCTCTCATCTTTCCCTTACTGGAAGTCTCCTAGCCTGGGAACCAGAGATTCTGGGTCCCAAGTCTTCACTAACGTACCTGCAGCTAAGGTTAGTCATACACCCCAGGGTTCAGTTTCCCATCTCTTGGATGATGGAGACTGGACTTGCTCCAGAACATTTGTTCCAGACTGAGGTTCAACACCAATCAGTGTCCAAGTTGCCCAGAGGTGCATGTTGCTGAGGATTCTGAGGTTGCCTCTGGTGGGCAGGGGGCTGTAACTGTCTGGTGATGTTCATGTGTCCTGGGCTTAGGACTGAGAGTGGTAGACCACTTGGCACACAGCTGCTGTGACACCGAGGACCTTAGAGGCCTTGCCCACTGGAACTTACCATCATTTGGGTTCTGTGGGATGAGATCCCGTAGTTATAAATCAGAAGTTACCACTGGGGAAGCTTGTAGATTCCTCAGCAAAAGCCCAAATTAGGCTGATGGATCATCTCTCAAACAAACAAACAAACAAGAAACAAACAAACAAAAAAAAAAAACTGAGAACTAGATATGCCAGAATTCTTAGACAAATTTTGTAGTATTTTAAATACCATTTTAAGTAGGTCATCTTTTAGATGACCTGCCATTGGCTCTCTTGCTTGGGTTGATACCCACAGTTAGATTGGAGTGCCTCTGGGGCAGGTTGTCCCTCTCTGTGTGACTCATTAGCAGTGAGTACAGCTCTCTCCCCTCCACATCTGGAGCAGGAATTCCAGCAGGAAAGCCATGACCTCCGAGTTTAACCGCAAGACTCAAGAAGGTCTGGCCCTCAGGGAGGCCCTTTTCTTTTCCCAGTGCTTCTTCCTTCCCTCCTGGGTCCTGTGCAAGCTGCCCACCTCCTGGTTACTGCACTCTGAATTCCTGCTCACTTCACTTCCAGATATCTATGCAGTCCCACTTGTGCCTTCCACCCTATCCAGGCCCAATCCCTCACCTGCAGATGGCATTAAAGAAGGGAAAGCCAAGACGGGTCTTCCTAGTTCATTCTTCCTAAAAAATGTATGCATTCCTTCTGCTTCCAGACCCTGTCCTGAATCATCAATATCTCCACTAGATGACTCAGCTTAGCAGAGGAATGGAGATGCAGATGGGAGAGGGGGCCAGTAAGGGTGTTAGGTGTGAGGAAGAGTTTTCAGATAACAGGAGATGAGGTGGAGTAAGGAGCGTATGATCTTCCAACCACTCATTTATTGGGGACCAGCCTGAATCTGTTATCTTGGGCTCCTCAGGATATCACTAAGACAGAAATTTCAAAATGCACTTTCTATAAACTTCTTACTGCAAAACAATTTCAAACATAACAAATATAAGAAAGAAGAGTGTCATGCACCCTATATTTCATCATTCGGCATCAGTAACTACAAAACTAACCTCTTAGTTCCACAGGTTGTCATAGACTGGAGACTATGCAACATCAAAGTGGTGGCCAATTGAGTTCACAGGAAGACATTCTTGACTTGCATCAGTTTTTCTCTTCTTGCTATGTTCTCACATGTGATGGTTAAAGGGAACAAGAAGAGGGAGAATGAGAGAGAAAAAGAGGGAGACGCTGAGCCTTCATGAGGGACCACCATCAAAACCCCATGTCAACCAGGGTACCTCCCAAAGGTCCTATTTCCTAATGCCATCACATTGGGAGTCAAAGGTAGACAGAATTCAATCCATAGCACCTATCTGTTTTTAAATCAAGACAGACCCTCATTTCATTATCTCTTTTACTCCTTATTCATTTTTCCTGAAGTATTTTAGAGACAAATGAACATTTCATGAAATGTACATAATGAATGTTTGTGGTAGAATAACAGGATATAAAAAAAAAAAAGCTCTTTTGTTCCCAATAAAAGGAACATTCAATATCCAGTCCATGTGCAAAATTCCCTGATTCTCAAAAAGCAGATATCTTCTCACAGTTATTGAAGAATGTATTCATATGCTGCACTTGGTTGTTCTGCTTTAGGACAAAACAATTGTTCCTCTCCCAATTTTAATGCCATTTGTTTGTTCAGAAACAGGGAGGAAGCAGCGTGGTTTGTCCTACAGAATGTCCCACTATTGAGTTTAGATCAGGAGTCCACAATACCAGCACAGTGGGTCAGGACCAGTACCAGTCCTTGGTCTATTAGGAACCAGACCTCCACAGCAGGAGGTGAGCTGCAGGCCAGTGAGTAAGGCTTCATCTGTATTATAGCTGCTCCCCATCACTGTCTCATCACCCCCAGAAGGGACAGTCTAGCTTGTTTTCTGGGAACTGTTTGTAGTTACATAACCTACGCTTAATAGAAACAAAAATAGCATAAATATTGATGATTATTTTCCTTTCTCAGTGCTCAGAATGGTGAGTTGGTGCCCTAGCAGTCTATCACAGTGACAAATTAGATGTTTCCTATTAACATTTGGACACATTGGGCCAGCCTAAAGTTAAATATTAAATAAAAAACTAAGATCATGGGATCCAGCCCTATCCTTTATGGCAAATAGAAGGAGAAAAGGTGGAAGCAGTGACAGATTTCTTCATCTTAGTTTGTAAAATCACGGTGGATGCTGCCTGTAGCCATGAAATCAGAAGGCGTTTGCTTCTTGGCAGGAAAGCTATGACAAACATAAACAGTGTGTTGAGAAGCAGAAACATCATTCTGCCCAACAATCTGGTAGATGTTTGGCCTTTTCATTTGGATTCCTAAACTTTCTGTTCAGTCCCCATTGGTCTTTGAATTCCCTCAACTTTCTGGGCTTTCAAGATTCCTAGATTATTTTGAGCATTTTTTACCCAGTCCTGAAGTCAGCCATCTCTTTAAGATCGTCTGATGAGAAATGTATTTGGAAGATAGATGTTAGACCTCAGAATAGTCCCTGTTATCAAGTTGTCACTACTTCTAGGCTTTACAGTGGTCAGAGAAGGAAGTACACATTTTCCTTAAAAATTAAAATATAAAGGAATATAATTAGTTGGTACAAACATGCTTTCAGTTCAATATGTAAGACAGCAAGGTTTGAATTAAACTTCTATATGTTATGTGTGAGCCTCTTTTTCTAGGCACTGAAAGACTTACTTCAAAATATTAGTTTCAATTACTGTCTTGCTTTTGCCTGTTAACATACATACAATTCTGTCACAATAATAGAAACAATATGAGCAATAATAAGTTGTTGAATTATTGCTCACCACAGCTGCAATGGTGGTGCAGATGCACGGCGGCTGCAACAGGAGCGCAGATGCGTGGTGGAGAGGAACTAGCTATCATCCACATCAGGGGCGGCAGCCGAGAGGAGCTACCCTACTTCCAAGGTAAGGAGTAGCAGCTGCACTTTGCTGGAGCAACCGTGAAGAGATACCCCACGTCCAAGGTAAGAGAAACCCAAGTAAGACTGTAGGCACTGAGAGAGGGCATCAGAGGGCAGACAGGCTGAAACCAACAATCACAGACAACTAGCCAATCTGTCACAAGACCACAGCCGTGTCTAACTCAATGGAACTAAGCCATGCCATGTAGGCCCACCCAAGATGGACGGGTCATGTTGGAGAGATCTGACAGGATGTGGTCCACTGGAGAAGAGAATGGAAAACCAGTTCAGTATTCTTGCCTTGAGAACCTCATGAACAGTATGATAAGGCAAAAAGATAGGACACTGCGAGATGAACTCCCCAGGTCAGTAGGCACCCAATATGCTACTGGAGATCAGTGGAGAAACAACTCCAGAAAGAATGAAGGGATGGAGCCAAAGCAAAGACAACACCCAGTTGTGGGTGGGACTTTGATAGAAGCAAGATTTGATACTGTAGAGAGCAATATTGCATAGGAACCTGGATTGTTAAGTCCATGAATCAAGGCAAATTAGAAGTGGTCAAACAGGAGACGACAAGCATGAATATAGACATTCTAGGAATCAGTGAACAAAGATGGACTGGAATGGGTGTGTTTAACTCAGATGACCATAATATTTACTTCTGTGTGCAGGAATTCCTTAGAAGAATTGGAGTAGACATCATAGTCAACAAAAGATTCTGAAATGCAGTACTTGGATACAATCTCAAAAATGACAGTATGATCTCTGTTTGTTTCCAAGGCAAACCATCCAGTATCACAGTAATCCAAGTCTATGCCAAGATCAGTAATACCAAAGAAGCTGAAGTTGAACAGTTCTATGAAGACCTACAAGAGCTTTTATAAAACACCCCCAAACGGTGTCATTTTCATTATAGGGGACTGGAATGCAAAAGTAGGAGTCAAGAATCACCAGGAGTAGCACACAAATTTGTCCTTGGAGTACAGAATGAAGCAGGGCAAAGGCTAATAGAGTTCTGCCAAGAGAACACACTGGTCATAGCATACACCCTCTTTCAACAACACAAGAGAAGACTCTACACATGAACATAACCAAATGGTCGACACCAAAATCAGATTGATTATATTCTTTGCAGCCAAAGATGGAGAAGCTCTATACAGTCAGCAAAAACAAGACCAGGAGCTGACTGTGGCTCAGATCATGAACTCCTTATTGCCAAATTCAGACTGAAATTGAAGAACGTGGGGAAAAGCACTAGACCATCAGGTATGACCTAAATCAAATCCCTTATGACTATACAGAGGAAGTGAGAAATAGATTTAAGGGACTAGATCTAACAGACAGAGTGCCTGATGAACTATGGACAGAGGTTCATGACATTGTACAGGAGACAGGGATCAAGACCATCCCTAAGAAAAAGAAATGCAAAAAAGCAAAATGGCTGTCTGAGGAGGCCTTACAGATAGCTGTGAAAAGAAGGGAAGAAAAAAGCAAAGGACAAAAGCAAAGATATACCTATTTGAATGCAGAGTTCCAACGAATAGCAAGGAGAGATAAGAAAGCCTTTCTCAGCGATCAATGCAAAGAAATAGAGGAAAACAATAGAATGGGAAAGACTAGAGATCACTTCAGGAAAATTAGAGATACCAAGGGAATATTCCATGCAAAGATGAGCTCAATAAAGGACATAAATGGTATGGACCTAACAGAAGCAGAAGATATTAAGAAGAGGTGGCAAGAGTACAAAGAAGAACTGTACAAAAAAGATCTTCATGACCAAGATAATCACGATGGTGTGATCACTGACCTAGTGCCAGCCATACTGGAATGTGAAGTCAAATGGGCCTTAGGAAGCATCACTATGAACAAAGGTAGTGAAGGTGATGAAATTCCAGTTGAGCTATTTCAAATCCTGAAAGATGATGCTGTGGAAGTGATGCACTGACTATGCCAGCAAATTTGGAAACTCAGCAGTGGCCACAGGACTGGAAAAGGTCAGTTTTCATTCCAATCCCAAAGAAAGGCAGTACCAAAGAATGCTCAATCTACAGCACAATTGAACTCATTGCACATGCTAGTAAAGTAATGCTTAAAATTCTCCAAGCCAGGCTTCAGCAGTATGTGAACCATAAACTTCCAGATGTTCAAGCTGGTTTTAGAAAAGGAAGAGGAACCAGAGATAGTATTGCCAACATCCAGTGGATTATCAAAAAGGCAAGAAATTCCAGGAAAACACCTAGTTCTGCTTTAGTGACTATGCTAAAGCATTTGAGTTTGTGGAGCATAATAAAATGCGGAAACTTCTTAAAGTGATGGGAATACCAGACTGCCTGACTTGCCTCTTGAGAAACCTGTAAGCAGGGCAGGAATCAACAGTTATAACTGGACATGGAACAACAGACTGGTTCCAAATAGGAAAGGAGTATGTCAAGACTGTATATTTTCACCCTGCTTATTTAACTTTTATACAGAGTTCATCATGAAAACGCTAGGCAGGAGGAAGCACAGGCTGGAATCAAGATTGCTGGGAGTAATATCCATAGCCTCAGATATGCAGATGACACCACCCTATTGCATAAAGTGAAGAAGAATAAAGAACCTCTTCATGAAGGTGAAAGAGGAGAGTGAAAAAATTGGCTTAAAGCTCAACATTTAGAAAACTAAGATCACGGCATCTGGTCCCATCACTTCATGGCCAATAGATGGGTAAACAGTGAAGACAGTGGTTGATTTCATTTTTCTGGGCTCCAAAATCACTGCAGATGGTGATTGAAACCATGAAATTAAAAAACGCTTACATCTTGAAAGGAAAGTTGACACCAATCTAGACAGCATATTGAAAAGCAGAGACATTACTATGTCAACAAAGGTCTGTGTAGTCAAGGCTATGGTTTTTCCAGTGGTCATGTATGGATGTGTGAGTTGGACTATAAAGAAAGCTGAGCCCCAAAGAATTGATGCTTTTGAACTGTGGTGTTAGAGAAGACTCTTGAATGTTTCTTGGACTACAAGGAGACCCAACCAGTCCATCCTAAAGGAAATCAGTCCTGAATGTTCACTCGAAGGACTGATGCTGAAGCTGAAACTCCAATGCTTTGGCCACTTGTTGCAAAGAGCTGACTCATTTGAAAAGACCCTGATGTTGGGAAAGATGGAGGGCAGGAGGAGAAGGGGATGACAGAGGATGAGATGGTTGGATGGCATCACCAACTCAATGGAACTGAGTATGTGTGGACTTTGGGAGTTGGTGATGGACGAGGAGGCCTTGTGTGCTACTGTTCACGGGCTCACAAAAAGTTGGACACGACTGAGCAACTGAGCTGAACTGAAGCTGTTGAATATAGTTTCAGATTTCTTTCCTTGTTTTCTTTTTTTTAATTTAAATTTATTTATTTTAATTGGAGGCTAATTACTTTACAATAATGTATTTGTTTTGCCATACATCAACATGAATCCACCACGGGTGTACACATGTTCCCCATCCTAAACCGCCCTCCCACATCCCTCCCCGTACCATCCCTCTGGGTCATCCCAGTGCACCAGCCCCAAGCATCCTGTATCCTGTACCAAACCTGGACTGACGATTAGTTCTTATATGATATTATACATATTTCAATGCCATTCTCCCCAAAAGTCCAAAAGATTGTTCTAAACATGTATCTCTTTTGCTGTCTCGCATACAGGGTTATCATTACCATCTTTCTAAATTCCATATATATGTGTTAGTATACTGTACTGGTGTTTTTCTTTCTGGCTTACTTCACTCTGTATAACAGGCTCCAGTTTCATCCACCTCATTAGAACTGTTTCAAATGTATTTTTTTTAATGGCTGAGTAATACTCCATTGTGTATATGTACCACAGCTTTCGTATCCATTCATCTGCTGATGGACATCTATGTTGTTTCCATGTCCTGGCTATTATATACAGTGCTGTGATGAACACTGGGGTACACGTGTTCTTTCAGTTCTGGTTTCCTCGGTGTGTATGCCCAGCAGTGGGATTTCAGGGTCATAAGGCAGTTCTATTTCCAGTTTTTTTAAAGAATCTCCACACTGTTCTCCTGAGTGGCTGTACTAGTTTGCATTCCCACCAACAGTGTAAGAGGATTCCCTTTTCTCCACACCCTCTCTAGCATTTATTGCTTGTAGAGTTTTGGATCAGAGCCAATCTGACTGGCATGAAATGGTACCTCATTGTGGTTTTGATTTGCATTTCTCTGATAATGAGTGTTGTTGAGCTTTTTTTTTTTTTCATGTGTTTGTTAGCCATCTGTATTCTTCTTTGGAGATATGTCTATTTATTTCTTTGGCCCATTTTTTGATTGGGTCGTTTATTTTTCTGGAATTGAGCTGCATGTGTTGCATGTATATTTTTGAGATTAGTTATTTGTCAGTTCCTTCTTTTGCTATTATTTTCTCCCATTCCGAATGCTCTCTTTTCACCTTGCTTATAGTTTCCTTTGTTGTGCAGAAGGTTTTAATTTTAATTAGGTCCCATTAGTTTATTTTTGCTTTTTTTCCCAGTATACTGGGAGGTGGGTCATAGAAGATCCTGCTGTGATTTATGTCAGAGAGTGTTTTGCCTATGTTCTCCTCTAGGAGTTTTATAGTTTCTGGTCTTACATTTAGATCTTTAATCCATTTTGAGTTTATTTCTGTGTATGGTGTTAGAAAGGGCTCTAGTCTCAATCTTTTACAAGTGGTTGACCAATTTTTCCAAGACCACTTGTTAAAGAGATTATCTTTTCTCCATTGTATATTCTTGCCTCCTTTGTCAAAGATAAGGTGTCCATAGGTGTGTGGATTTATCTCTGGCCTTTCTATTTTGTTCCATTGATCTATATATTTCTGTCTTTTGCCAGGACCATACTCTCTTGATGACTGTGGCTTTGAAGTAGGGTCTTTAGTCAGGCTGGTGATTCCTCCAGTTCCATTCTTCTTTCTAAAGATTGCTTTGGCTATTCGAGTTTTTATTGTATTTCCGTACAAATAGTGAAATTATTTTTTCTAGCTCTGTGATAAATACCATTGGTAATTTGATAGGGATTGCGTTGACTCTATACATTGGTTTGGGTGGTATACTCATTTTCACTATATTGATTTTTCCGATCCATGAACCCGGTATATTTCTCCATCTATTAGTGTCCTCTTTGATTTATTTCACCAGTGATTTATAGTTTTCTATATAAAAGTCTTTAATTTCTTTAGGTAGATATATTCCTAAGTATTTTATTTTTTTCATTGCAATGGTGAATGGAATTGTTTCCTTAATTTCTTTTTCGATTTTCTCATTATTAGTGTATAGGAATGCAAGGGATTTCTGTGTGTTGATTTTACATCATGCAACTTTACTGTATTCATTGATTAGCTGTAGTAATTTTCTGGTGGAGTCTTTAGGGTTTTCTATGTAGAGGATCATGTCATCTGCAAACAGTGAGAGTTTTACTTCTTCTTTTCCAATATGGATTCCTTTTATTTCTTTTTCTGCTCTGGTTGCTGTGGCCAAAACTTCCAAAACTATATTAAATAGTAGTGGTGAAAGTGGGCACCCTTGTCTTATTCCTGACCTTAGGGGAAATGTTTTCTATTTTTCACCATTGATGTTAATGTTTGCTGTGGGTTTGTCATGTATAGCTTTTATTATGTTGAGGTATGTTCCTTCTCTTCCTATTTTCTGGAGAGTTTTTATCATAAATGGGTATTGAATATTGTCAAAGGCTTTCTCTGGATCTATTGAGATAATCATATGGCTTTTATTTTTCAATTTTTTAATGTGGTGTGTTACATTGATTGATTTGCAGATATTGAAGAATCCTTGCATCCCTGGGGTAAAGCCCACTTGGCCATGGTGTATGATCTTTTTAATGTGTTGTTGGATTCTGATTGCTAGAATTCTGTTAAGGATTTTTGCATGTATGTTCATCAGTGATATTGGTCTGTAGTTTTCTTTTTTGTGTCATCTTTGTCAGGCTTTCATATTAGGGTGATGGTGGCCTCATAGAATTAGAGTGGAGGTGTACCTTCCTCTGCAATTTTCTGGAAGAGTTTAGGTAGGATAGATGTTAGCTCTTCTCTAAATTTTTGGTAGAATTCAGCTGTGAAGCTGTCTGGACCTGGGCTTTTTTTTTTTTTTTGCTGGAAGATTTCTGATTACAGTTTCAATTTCTGTGCTTGTGATGGGTCTGTTAAGCTTTTCTATTTCTTCCCGGTTCAGTTTTGGAAAGTTGTACTTGTTTAAGAATTTGTCCATTTCTTCCAAGTTGTCCATTTTATTGGCATATAATTACTGATAGTAGTCTCTTATGATCCTTTGTATTTCTGTGTTGTCTGTTGCAGTCTCTCCATTTTCATTTCTAATTTTATTGATTTGATTTTTTCTCCTTTTGTTTCTTAATGAGTCTGGCTAATGGTTTGTCAATTTCATTTATCCTTTCAAAGAACCAGCTTTTGGCTTTGTTGATTTTTGCTATGGTCTCTTTTGTTTCTTTTACATTTATTTCTGCCCTAATTTTTAGGATTTCTTTCCTTATACTCACCCTGGGGTTCTTCATTTCTTCCTTTTCTAGTTGCTTTAGGTTTAGAGTTAGGTTATTTGTTTGCTTTTTTTCTTGTTTCTTGAGGTATTCCTGCATTGCTATGAACTTTCCCCTTAGCACTGATTTCAGTGTCCCACAGGTTTTGGGTTGTTGTTTTTTCATTTGTTTTTATGCATATGTTGATTTGTTTTTTGATTTCTTCTGTGATTTGTTGGTTATTCAGCAGCGTGTTGTTCAGCCTCCATATGTTGGAATTTTTAATATTTTTTCTCTTGTAATTGAGATCTAATCTTACTGCATTGTGGTCAGAAAAGATTCTTGGAGTAATTTCAGTTTTTTGCATTTACCAAGGCTAGATTTATGGCCCAGGATGTGATCTATCCTGGAGAAGGTTCCGTGTGCGCTTGAGAAAAAGGTGAAATTCATTGTTTTGTGGTGAAATGTCCTATAGATATCAGTTAGGTCTAACTGGTCTATTACATCATTTAAAGTTTGTGTTTCCTTGTTAATTTTCTGTTTAGTTGATCTATCCATAGGTGTGAGTGGCGTATTAAAGTCTCCCACTATTGTGTTATTGTTAATTTCCCCTTTCATACTTGTTAGCATTTGCCTTACATTTTGTGGTGCTCCTATGTTGGGTGCATGTATATTTATAATTGGTATATCTTCTTCTTGGATTGATCCTTTGATCATTATGTAGTGTCCTTCTTTGGCTCTTTTCACAGCCTTTGTTTTAACGTCTATTTTATCCGATATGAGGATTGCAACTCCTGCTTTCTTTTGGTCTCTATTTGCATAGAATATTTTTTTCCAGCCCTTCAGTTTCAGTCTGAATGTGTCCCTTGTTTCGAGGCGAGTCTCTTGTAGACAACATATATAGGGGTCTTGTTTTTGTATCTATTCAGCCAGTCTTTGTCTTTCGGTTGGGGCATTCAACCCATTTTCGTTTAAGATAATTATTGATAAGTACGATCCCGTTGCCATTTACTTTATTGTTTTGGGTTTGAGTTTATACACCCTTTTTGTGTTTCCTATCTAGATAATATCCTTTAGCATTTGTTGGAGAGCTGGTTTGGTGGTTCTGAATTCTCTCAGCTTTTGCTCGTCTGTAAAGCTTTTGATTTCTCCTTCATATTTGAATGAGATCCCTGCTGGGTACAGTAATCTGGGCTGTAGGTTATTTTCTTTCATCCCTTTAAGTTTGTCTTGCCATTCCCTCCTGGTATGAGGACTTTCCATTGAAAGATCAGCTGTTATTCTTTGGGAATCCCCTTGTGTGTTATTTGTTGTTTTTCCTTGCTGCTTTTAATATTTGTTCTTTGTGTTTGATATTCATTAATTTGATTAATATGTGTCTTGGGGTGTTTCGCCTTGGGTTTATCCTGTTTGGGATGCTCTGGGTTTCTTGGACTTGAGTGATTATTTCCTTCCCCATTTTAGGGAAGTTTTCAACTATTATCTCCTCAAGTATTTTCTCATGGTCTTTCTTTTTATCTTCTTCTTCTGGGATTCCTATGCTTCGAATGTTGGAGCATTTAATATTCTCCTGGAGGGCTCTGAGATTGTCCTCATTTCTTTTAATTCTATTTTCTTTTTTCCTCCCTGATTCATTTATTTCTACCATTCTATCTTCTACTTCACTAATCCTATCTTCTGCCTCCATTATTCTACTATTTCTTGCCTCCAGAGAGTTTTTGATCACATTTATTCTATTATTCATTATATATTGACTCTTTTTTATTTCTTCTAGATCCTTGTTAAACCTTTCTTGCATCTTCTCAGTCCTTGTCTCCAGGCTACTTATCTGTGATTCCATTTTGATTTCAAGATTTTGGATCATTTTCACTATCATTATTCAGAATTCTTTATCAGGTAGATTTCCCATCTTTTCCTCTTTTGTTTGGTTTGATGGACATTTCTCCTCTTCCGGTACCTGGGGGGTATTCATCTGTCTCTTCATCTTGTTTATATTGCTGAGTTTAGGGTGGTCTTTCTGTATTCTGGCAGTTTGTGGAGTTTCCTCACTGTGGGTAGGGTTGTACAGGTGGCTTGTCAAGGTTTCCTGGTTAAGGAAGCTTGTTTCGGTGTTCTGGGGGGGGGGGGGGGTGTGGAACTGGATTTCTTCTCTCTGGAGTGCAGTGAAGTGTCCAGTAATGAGTTATGACATGTCAATAGTTTAGGAGTAACTTTGGGCAGCCTGTACATTGAAGCTCAGGGCTGTGTTCCTGTGTTGCTGGAGAATTTGTGTAGTATGTCTTGCTCTGGAACTTGTTGGCCTTTGGGTGGTGCTTGATTTCAGTGTAGGTATGGAGGTGATTGATGAGTTCCTGTCGATTAGTGTTCCCTTGAGTCAGGAATTCTCTGGTGTTCCCAGGATTTGGACTTACGCCTCCTGCTTCTGGTTTTCAGTCTTATTCTTACAGTAGTTTCAAGACTTCTCCTTCTATACAGCACCATTGATAAAACATCTATGTTAAAGATGAAAAGTTTCTCCACAGTGAGGGACACCCAGAGAGGTTCACAGAGTTACATGGAGAAGAGAAGAGGGAGGAGGGATTTAGAGGTGACCAGAATCAGATGAAGTGGAATCAAAAGAGGAGAGAGCAAGCTAGCCAGTAATCACTTCCTTATGTGCGCTCCACAGTCTGGACTGCTCAGAGATGTTCACGGAGTTATACAGAGAAGAGAAGACGGAGGAAGGAGACAGAGGTGGCCAGGAGGATAAAAGGCGGGGAATAAAAAGGAGAGAGAAAGATCCAGCTAGTAATCAGTTCCCTAAGTGTTCTCCACCGTCCGGAACACTCTGCTGATTGACAGAGTTGAGTAGAAAAGAGAAGGGGGAGAGAGGAGACAGAGGCGGCCTGGTGGAGAAAAAGGAGAGTTCAAAGGGAGAGAGAGCAGTCAAGCCAGTAATCTCACTCCCAAGTAAAAATGGGGACTGAACATTGGGTTCTCAAAGGTACAAAATTGATAACAAATACCAAAAAGCAAAGATTAAAACTCTAGACTAGGAGTTGTATTTTCAAAAATACAATAATAAAGAAAAGAAGAAGAAAAAAACAAAATAAAACAAGACAAAGTCACAAAAATTATAAATATGTATGTGTGTGTGTGTGTGTATGTGTATGTATATATATATATATATGAAGTTTGCTTTAAATATAGGGTATTTTTTTGCAAAGTAATAGTAGGTTATAAAATTAAAATTAAAGCAGTAATAGAGGACTTAAAATTAAAAAAAAAATGATCATAAAAATAGTAAAAATATATCTAGGACTTTCTCTGCTGCTGTTGTGGACAGTGTGGGGTCAGTTCATTTTTGGATAGTTCCTTGGTCCGGATCATATTTCTCAAGATCTATAGGCCTGTTCCTATGTAGTCGGTACTAACTACAGGATTTTAATCTATTGCACCTGTCACTTCCAAGGCGGTTCCTTCTGTTATAGCTTCTTCTGTTTGCTGGTCTCTTCAGTGTCTGATTTCCACCCTGACACAAAGGGGGAGGTGGTGGCACTTTCTTTAGGCTCACTTGTTCAGTCACGCTGTGGGGAGGGAGGGATGCTGCAAACAAATAACACTGCCATGTGTTTGCAGTGCCTCAGCCACACTGGGCCTGCCCCTGCTCATGGCACGTGTGCCCTCCATTCCCACGCTGCTCAGGCTGTAGAATGCTCCGCTGGGAACCATTTGAGGCCAGCCCTGGGCTGCATGCACCTCTCAGGTCTAAGCCACTCAGGTTCAGGCACTCGGGTAGTTCTCAGAGGCACAGACTCGGTTGGAACTGCATTTTGTGCCCTTCCCAGGTCAGAGCAGCTCAGGTGATGAGGTGTTTGTTGAATGTGGTCACCGTGACTTATCGCCTCCCCTGTCCCTGCAGCTCAATTTTCTGGGTGTACAACTGGTGCACCTTCTCAGGCAGATGTTGACCGTCCAGAACCCCAAGAAGTCTTAGTTAGCAAAGAAGCCTGTTTGCAGTTTGGTAGATAATGCCTTTCTAGGGCTGCGATTGGCCCCTTCCAGCTCTGGCTGCCTCTCACTTGGAGGGGATGGACTGCAGTGGGCTAGTTCTGTTCAGTCCTTTGTTCTGTGTGTGGGCCTGGCAGAGTCTTAGGTTAGGGCTTTGCGCGTGGTAGCTATCCTGCAGTCTGGTTTGCTAGCCCAAGTTAGTTTGCTCAGATTGCCCTCGGGGCATTCAGGCCCTGTCCTTACTCTAAGCAATGCAGTCTGCGTCTCCCTGCCCAGTCCCTGCTTGCTAGTGGCGAGTGCAGGCGTCTGCGCTGCTTCTCCACTGGAGGAGTTACCATTTGACTTGTAACTTGTGGGTTTTAATTATTTATTTATTTTTCCTCCCTGTTATGTTGCCCTTTGTGCATCCAAGGCTTGCCACGGACTCGGTAGTGAGAGTGTTTCCTGGTGTTTGGAAACTTCTCTCTTTTTAAGACTCCCTTCCAGGGATGGAGCTCTGTCCCTACCTCTTTTGTCTCTTTTTGGTCTTTTATATTTTTTCCTACCTCCTTTCGAGGACAATGGGCTGCTTTTCTGGGTGCCTGATGTCCTCTGCCGGCATTCAGAAGTTGTTTTGTGGAATTTACTCAGCGTTTAAATGTTCTTCTGATGAATTTGTGGGGGAGAAAGTGGTTTCCTCATCCTATTTTTCCAGCATCTTAAGACCACCCCTCCTCCTTTTTTTCTTTTGGTTTTCTTTGGTTTTGTTTTAGATGGACAGTATTCTTGTTTTTCCTTAGAAGATATTCCACTCTGAATGTAGAGTCATAAGTCTGAATTTTAAAGCCACTTAAGTAATGTGTTGTTATAGGTAGCTAGTTAACAACCTGATGCATTTAGATTTATTAGTCTTTGTTTTCAATTTGTTCAGTTCAGTTCAGTCCTTCATTTGTGTCCATCTCTTTTCAATGCCATAGACTGAAGCATGCCAGGCTTCCCTCTCCATCACCAACTCCCACAGCTTGCTCAAGCTCATGTCCATCAACTTGGTGATGCTATCCAAGTATCTCATCCTCTGTCTTCTGCTTCTCCTCATGCCTTCCATCCTTCCTAATATCAGGATCTTTTTCAATGAGTCAGCATTTTTAGTGTGCCTTCAGTCTTTAAATCAACCAACATGAATTAAATTTCTCTCTGTCCCTACTGCACTCCCAACTCTAGGCCAAAAACAAAAAATTGCAGACTGAAGGCTGATTCCAGAACATCACTGTGGAGATTTTGTTCCGAATTTTTTTTTTTTTTTTTTGGGAAAAAAAAATTAGTTGCTAACATTAAAATCAGTAGATTGTACATAAATGTCCAAACTTTGATTCTCTTGAAAACATGGCCAACTTGCCTGATTTCCAGCATGGGTGAAGTGGAGGAAAGGTTGCTCCCAGTGGTAAGGCCTGTGCTGCCCTGATTCAAGCATGGCCACCTAGTCCTAGTATCATATCTCCTGCCTCCTGGGGTCATGAGCTTGTGAGAACTAGACTTCTAGATCTCTTAAGATAAAGACTACTTTTGTCTTGATCAACTTTGACTTTGAAGCCTTTAACCCATAACCTAGCACACAATTCTTCCTTGCACAATTGTTGGATGATATAAAGTATCTTGTGGATGCATATGACATTTCTTCCAGTACTGAAACCATGCAATTGAAGTATTGCTCTGCCCTAAATCTTTGATGCAGACTGGTATCATAGGTGCCCCTGATGTCTGCCAATAGACCCACTACCTTAAGCCAGTTGTATGTCCCTGGGCTGTCCCTGAAGTCTTCACTTTGCCATTTGACAACTTATCCTCCTAAAAATCTCCTCTCCAATGAAGACAGCAAAGCATATCTCATGAAGTGGCTAGGAAGATGACATGAAACCAGGAATGCTGAGCATGGCCCCTAGTATCCATTTTCATGGTGTTCTTAGCAGTTTTTTCTCCATGTAGGCAAGGTTCTCTGTCTTCTTAGATGTCCATGAAGATCAGTTTCATTTTCCAGCCAAGCTTCAAGGAAGAGATTACAGTTCAATTCTCTGTATTCTGAGGAGCTTCAAAGGCCAGTGACCAAGGACACTGATGAAGGTAAAGATTTAATCAAGAGCTTTGTGGCTTTTTTTTTTTTCCCAGACCTTTTAGTGGCCTAAAGGGGAAAACTCAGGTAGGTCACAGCATATATAACTAGGGGCTCCTGGTCACCACTACATGCTAAGAACCCAAACTTCCCTGAGTACTTGGATGCAGGAAAGAAGCATGAAGTGGCTTGTGGTCCTCGGGCTGGTGGCCTTCTCAGAGTGCATAGTCAAGTAAGTATGGGGACTGTTAGTCACATCATATTCCTTTCTCAGATTTTTCTTTTCATCTGATTATTCTTCCACCGATCAGGTTTAGAAGGAAATGGAATACTTCCCTAAGAGTCTTAAAGCTCAACTCTTACTTATTGATAAGTAACTTGCTATAGGAACTGTGGATCCCAAGGTCTTGGTTGGGTTGCAAAAATCTTGCAGTCTAGTCATGTCAAGACCTATTGAAAATGCAACTCCTTGTAACAGTTCAGTGCACAGTCTATGCAGATGTCGATGTGGTCCTGTGGAATAACACTTTTTACATTTTATTCAACATGTCCTCTTTTTTCCCTATCTACTTCAGTGTGTATATGCCTATGTCTGCATCTCTGTATCATTGTCATTTATCTCTCCATCTCTTTGGAAGTCACTGGGAGTGTATTTCTCTTTGTGTTGTTTTCTTTTCACTTTTCATTTGACTCTTACTTCTTTCTCAAGCCTCTGAATTTCCCTTAGCTTTTCCCTATATCTTGGATTCTTCTTTCAACTCTCTTTTCTCTTTTAACTTTGAGAAAAATACACTGTTTTATATATACTGTTTTATATCTGACAAGCAGTGTGACCACAGCCAACTCAGAAACCTCTTGCATTTCAAATTGCTCCCTTGTAAAAGAGGATGAGCCCCCCTTCTACCTCCTTCCTTGAGATTCTATAAGAAGGAATGAGTGAGATGGCAATAACAATGCTAATGGCTGTCATTGTTGAGACTGGAAGATCCCCTGGAGAAGGAAATGGCAATGCACTCCAGTATTCTTGCCTGGGAATTCTCATGGATGGAGGAGCCTAGTAGGCTACAGTCCATGTGGTCTCAAGGAGTCGGACACGACTTCACTTTCACTTTATATACATCACTTCACTTATCCCCAAGATATCCTATTTGGAGGGTTGTATTGTTACATTCTACCATTTTACTGAAGGGGAGACTGAGACACCACATGGTCATATGGCTTACGTAAGATTGCAGAACAGAACCTGTATTGAAATCTATGTCTTTGTCATGGTATAGGCATAAAATTCTGATAATAATGTGCTTCATAAAAATTAGATTAGAAAATACACAGGGCCATTACAATGACAGTTATATCTTAACACTGACAGCTAATTATAGCATCTTCTTTGTTTTCTTTGTCAAATGATCGGTGAAAGAATACCTCTAAGGAGAGTGAAGACTATGAGAAAAACCCTCAGTGGAAAAAACATGCTGAACAATTTCCTGAAGGAGCATGCTTACAGACTGTCCCAGATTTCTTTTCGTGGCTCAAATCTAACTACTCACCCGCTGAGAAACATCAAGGATGTGAGTATTTTGGGAGGATGGTGCTCCACAGTGCCCCCTGGTGCTCTAGCCTAGCACTGGGGCTTATCTGGAGGAGCCAGGTGGGATGATGTGGATGAGGTTCCTGCAGGAGGCAGAGACACTAGAAAACAGGGACCCCCAACCAGAGGATAAGGCACTCTCATCCTAAACTCTTGGTCTTTGTGACTGGGCATGGCAATTACCAGGTGGCAGGTAAATATCCATTTCTGTGTCAAAAAAGTGTCATTTGTTTGAGGGTGATTGTTCCTTCTGAACTAAGTGAGCCACTCAGTTACAGATGAAGAGTGAACCATCACTAATCAAAAGGTAGAACCAACTGAAGAGCAACTGTGAATCCCCAGGCAGAGGAATTCAGTTTCCACAGATGCAAAGACGACAGCACTAAAAAGTTACTGAACCTGCATTCCATGTATGGACATAAGAATCACCGTGGTTACTGTTTTTAGATTAGGAAAAGGGCTTATTTTGTCTTCAAGAATGCCCATGCCAGCCTGAGAGATAGGAAAAGAGTAAATACAGGTCAAATCAAAGGGTCACCTGTGTGGTGTTGATTGATTGTGGTCTGAGTTTGGAGGGAGTGGCTGGGGTTGATCAAGAAGGACCTCCTGGAGATGCGGGTGCTAAGGCTGGGTTTGAAGAGACTACAGAGCTGCTCAAATGAAGGCACCAGGACTTCCCTGGGTGTCCAGCAGTCCTGGAGGCCCAGTGTTTATGCCTATGGGATTCCCATGCAGGCGGAACCACTTCAACACCTGGTCATAGAGTTAATATCCTGCATACAATGTAGCACAGGAAAAATATATCAAATGCAGATACCTCTGAGACCAAAGCCTGTGAGCTGCACGGTGGTTAGAAAGTGATCTTAAGAGATATGTGACACCCAAAGGGAGGCAGCAGTTTGGGAATAGAGAGTAGCCAGTTCTGCACTAACCCACTCCCTCCTTCTCCCTGTAGTTGGTCTACCTGGCTAATATCACCATTGGAACACCCCCTCAGGAGTTCCAGGTTTTCCTTGACACAGGCTCATCTGACTTGTGGGTGCCCTCTGACTTTTGCACCAGCCCAGCCTGTTGTGAGTACAGACACCCCCTACCCGGACCATCCTTCACTTGCCCTGCCACCCTGTTTCCATCCTTGGCACCTGATGACACTCATCTCTTGTGTCTACAGCTAAACACGTTAGATTCAGACATCTTCAGTCTTCCACCTTCCGGCTTACCAATAAGACCTTCAGCATTACCTATGGATCTGGGAGAATGAAAGGAGTTGTTGCTCATGACACAGTTCGGGTAACAGTGTAACATATGCTGAGTCAGGACTGGCTAGGGAGTGACCACTGCTTGCAAAACAGATGCAGGACCATCTGGTAGGACCCTTCCTAGCCTAACTCCCATAGATATTGGCCATCTTATCCACAGGATCATGTCTCTGGGGAGGCAGTGCCCATGGTGACACACAAGCAAACAGATTAGCTAATCCAGAGAGTGGTTTGAGGTGTGGACTTGCAGCTCATCTGCCCATGAGCAGTTCAAGGTTCATTTTGCTGGGAGCAAGAAGAAAGGATAAAAGCACCCACTTTTATATTCACAGACTGTTCCAGGCACTTTCAGGTGATAACTGGTTTAATTTGCAACAATGCCACACAGCAGTTACTCTGATTAGCTCATGAGACATATGAGGAAACTGAGGTGCAGACAGCAAGGTCCTTCCTGAGGGTACACATGTGGTAGAAGGTGGAGTTAGGCTGGCTTTTCAGGACTGAATTTGCTGTGGGGTGTTTGTGAACAGGATAAAACTCATCTGAGGACCCTCGGCGCACTAAAGGGCTTCAGGTATCTGGAGTGGGAAACTGGTGGCCTGAGAAGTCAAGGGGTCTGATAAATGATTTCTCACTATAGAGGACCTTTGAGAGTCTAAAAAACCTATGGCCTTCCTCCCCCAAAATACTTGAGTAGTTCCACTCTCTCTTTTCTCTCTCATACACACTCAGAGAAATATACAAATATCCCCAAAAGTGATTTCTACAGGCAGTAATTTCATAGAACCCTGCAAGCAAGATTGTGTTTTCGGCTTCTGTCTTCCTGGACAGATGCAGAATCCACAGTACATTACAGAGAATGCAGTCCATTCCTGTCCTTAGATCACAGTGATGTCAAAGAGAAGGCTATCTTGCTCTTGATTGTTTTGTCCATAATGTGGCACCAATAGGACCTGGTGTGATTCTTGGTTGCCCCACCTGTACAGAAGCCATGAGGCCAAATGACTCACTCAGGTGGTATTTTTCAGAGGGGCAGGTGTTATAAAATTCACAGCCTCTCTCCAATGGAACCCAAATTCCCCTCCCAGCTTGATCTCACTGTCTGTCTGGCACTGAAGACAGAGCCCAGCCTCAATTCTTCTCTGAAGATCTAATGGTAATGCATCCCAGCCCAGTCCTAGCCCCATTTTATGTATCTGTAAGTGGGAACACTCTTCTTTCCCACAGATTGGGGACCTTGTAAGCACTGACCAGCCGTTCGGTCTAAGCGTGGAGGAATATGGGTTTGATCATATACCTTTTGATGGCATCTTGGGCTTAAACTACCCCAAAATATCCTCTTCTGGGGCAATCCCCATCTTTGACAAGCTGAAGAATCAAGGTGCCATTTCTGAGCCTGTTTTTGCCTTCTACTTGAGCAAGTAAGTCTGAGATGGACAATCCCTTTCACCAAATTAGCTGTAGGATGCTTTCAGTTACACAAAAATTATAGAACACTCGATAAAGAAGTATCCTGAGAGATAATCTAACCCAGGATAACTATGTACCCAGGACCCTACCTGGATTCACCCCTGGCTTTTAGAAATAAAAGTTTATTGGAACACAAGCCTACTCCTGGGCTCAAGACCAGTAAATTGGTCTAGCGGGGTTAGTGAGGAGGAAGGCTAATGGAAGGCAACAGGAAATAAGTTTAAGTAAAAGGCATTAGGATTTGCTTATGAATTTTATAAGGAAGGAAGAAGAAGGATGGTGGATATCTTTCCTTCCTCATTAGCATTTCACTGGGAGCCCAGGACCAGCTACCCAATT
>NW_011491082.1:0-2903 GCF_000754665.1 Bison bison bison | reverse complement strand
AAGTGATTCAGCTTCTAACCTCCTCTGTGCCACTCATGAGACAGTAACAGACCTCAGTCTGGATCTCAATCTCTCCTAGACTCGATTTCTGCATCTGTACATGGGACCTTATTAGGGCCTTGATGGGTGGACAAGCACAGCTCTCAGACAGTGCTGTGGTTATTGTCCTCCAAGTATCCCAGCCTGTCTTCTCTACAGAGACAAGCAGGAGGGCAGTGTGGTGATGTTTGGTGGGGTGGACCACCACTACTACAAGGGAGAGCTCAACTGGGTACCATTGATCCCATCAGGCAACTGGATTATACACATGGACAGGTAAGCCTCTCCCTCTGAGGGTCAGCCCAAGTGATGTTCCCACTACTGTACATGGATACAGGCAGACACACACAAATGCATTCTCAGACACACAGTCACACAGATATATACACCACCCACAACGACACAGACAGACACACAGAAATATGGAAACACACAAGCAGACACATAAAAACATTCATAGCAACACATAAAATCATGCATAGCTAGTCAGAGACACACAAGCACACACAAAGAAACATGCAAACACACATACAAACAAACACACAAGCACATAGATACACAAACAACCCATGGGTTCATAATCCCCAGGCCTTCTGAGCATGGCTCAGATCAGGGTCCTAAAAGGCACCAGAGAGGTCTGTGTAGCTGGGAGAAAGCTGCACCCACTTCCCTTTGAGGTGGGGAGCATGGTTAGAGGACTCTGCAGTGTGGTGAACAGAGGATCAGGGAGAATATCTCCAGCCTGAACAGAGTTATGGTAAGATGACCGACTGTCCAGGGCTACCTAGGACATAGGAAATTCTCAGTACAGATCCATTCTGAGTACAGATAAATGTAAGTTAAAAAACAGGGACAGTCCTGAGAAAATGGGGAAAATTGGTCTTCTTAGGGAGCAGCTACCCAGCAGTGGAGAGAGGTTGCCTGCAGTCTTAAGACGTGAAAGCAATTAATAGAAAAGACACGTCAAGTTCTTGGGAACACAGTAGGACAGGGGCTATTACAGAGGATCAGAAAGGTGGGATCCAGGAGTGACCTGAGGACAAGAGGCATAATTGATAGGATTCTGTGTGATACCCTCAGACAAAAGTTGACCTGTCCTTTGGAGTTTCTATGGGATAGTCATGTATTTCCTGGCCAGGGTCTCAGGGTCTGAGCTGGTTGTATGAGCAGTGCTGGGAGACACCCTCTCCCAGAGGAACCCCTCTCTCCCCCTACTATGAGAATCTGCTGCCCCTGCAAATCTCCATCTTCACTCTGTGTGCAACCCATTATTTGTTCCCCACCAGATACAGCTCTCTAGAGGTTACTTATTGTTTTCTAAGTTTTCATTCACTCATTGAACAGAAAAGCATTGGGCATCCACTGTGTGACAGGCACTTTAGGGAGGAAAGGAGAATAAAACTCACCCTCACATCTAAGAAGGCAGATGTACGTGAAGTGATTCGCCCACATAGTGAATTGTGTCTTTGGTACATGCTAGACATGAGGAGTATAAGACAATGACAACTCACTCCAGTACTCCTTGCCTGGACAATCCCAGGGATGGCAGAGCCTGGTGGACTGCCCTCTATGAGGTCGCACAGAGTCGGATATGACTGAAGTGAGTTAGCAGCAGTAGCAGCAGCAGACATGAGGAAGGGTCTACAGAGAGTGACTAAGACAGGAGACTTATAAACACCAGGGCAAAGGCATCCCCAAAACAATAAAATTAAGCTGGAATATGGAGGATGAGAAGAAATTTCCTAGTCAAAGTGCAGTGGTCTTCTAGGTAGGAAGTCCAGCTTGTGTCAAGGTACAAAAGATCCTGGTGTATTCAAGTACTACATTCAAGGATGTCAAGAAAGGTACTGTGTTGATAGCAAAGGAAAAGAGGGTGAGAGACGAAGGGCTGTTTAGGAGACAGTCGGGAAGGGGACAACTCTGGGGAGGCTCAGAGTGACCTTGTTGCCCACTTTCTTCCTTTGTCTCTCAGCATCTCCATTGAAAGAAAGGTTATTGCTTGTTCTGGACGCTGCATGGCCTTTGTTGACACCGGGACAGCATTCATCGAAGGCCCAAAACCACTGGTCGATAACATGCAGAAGCTCATCGGGGCCAAGCCATCAGGTTCCAAGGTGAAGGGTCATGCCCCAGGGTCACTCCCAGTCTCCACACACAACAAGGATCACCAGGGCTAACCTCTTACCCTCTCTCTCTAACAGCACTATGTTTCATGTTCTGCGGTCAATACACTGCCCTCTATTATCTTCACCATCAACGGTATCAACTACCCAGTGCCAGGTCGAGCCTACATCCTCAAGGTGAGGGGACAATACTGAGGGTTGGTCCTCAAACTGGAGCTTGCAAGAACCCTTGCGCTGCTGCTGGGGGGAGGGCGCCCTCTGGAGGCCATGTCACACCACTGCAGATGCTGATGAGCCCTGTGGCTGGGCCAGTGCCTCCCACAAAACCAATCACTTCAAAGTAAAGGGCCGTTTGGGACACTGATCTTCCTGAAATCAATGTGGAGAGGCCACACCATATGGCATGGTGGGAGTCAGGGAGAGGGGAACACTGAGGTCCTCAGTCCTCAAAGAGCTTCAACTCAGTCTGAACCCTTAGGTGAATGAACATGAAATTCAGCACTAGCAGTCCCTGAAATAGGCCATGTTACAAGGAGAATGTCTGGGGACAGTCCCAGTGTGATGTCCCAGCATAAGTTAACATGCTCCCTTCCCTTCTCAGAGTTTTCCTGGTTTGGATGATAAATTACATGGTCAGGCTAGTTGTCGGCTGTATCTTCCCCTTGCTCGGGCCAGGTGCCTCCTTTGTGAGTTGGGGTACCCAACCCCTCTGTGGGGAGGTTGGATGCTAATGTGAATAAA
>NW_011491081.1:3593-3979 GCF_000754665.1 Bison bison bison | reverse complement strand
ATGCTATGATTTTGGCTGGCAAGTAATAGGCTACCTTGGAAAGGAAGCTCAGAATTATTGCACAAAGGGTTGTTTTCTTTTTCCCTTCTTCTTCTGCTAAGTGAAATAGTTTCTACTGCTCTGTCCTTTCTTGTAGTATAGTATAGAAATATTCTGAGAATGGGAGCAAGACCCAAAACTGGGGAAAAAACTAAGCAAATACTGCTTAGTATACTCACTTCAACAACAACTCAATCTCTCAATATAACACCCTAATGAACTGATTTTCCCTGAACAGTAAGAACATGATAGACCATGGAACCTTATGAAAATACATAAAATCTACCATTTAAACTGCCAAATATACCTCAAAAAATATTAAGCTCTATCTTGTGGAGAGACTCCTT
>NW_011491081.1:0-430 GCF_000754665.1 Bison bison bison | reverse complement strand
TTCACAAGGCAGTAATGAATCTGTTTGTCCATCAGATTGCAAATGGTTGAATCCGTTTTGCTATATGCACGTGCATAGAACTGGAAGGTTGAGCATAGAAGTGAGAGAGGTGAACCTGTAGTTCATTGTACAGTAGTGTTGATGGAATTAAACAACACGCAAGAAAAGAGCTGCTGGTCAACTTCCCAAACTGGATCTTCAACATTATGGGCATAAAGATCAATGGAAGAAATTTCTAATACTATCAGTGAAGACCCTCTGTTTTAGCTAACTCTGAATTGGTAGAAACAAAAAGCACAGAGAAAAAGCAAGGACAAAATTTGTCTGTACTGTGTGTTGCTGCAACACAGTGCTTCATGTGTTTTTCATACCAAAGAACATATAGAAACTGATTACATTTGTACAGCACTTCAATATAGAATGCTGCTTG
>NW_011491080.1:27648-28104 GCF_000754665.1 Bison bison bison | reverse complement strand
ACTACCAAGGAAGTCCCCACTCTGTGATTCCTATGCAAGTGAATTGCTGACCACACTTTGAGGAACACAGCTATGAACAGCTGTGTATCAAAGTGTGGGATTGTTGAGAGAACTCTCATTTGAAGTCCTCTGTTTTCCTTGTAAAATAGGTGAGTTTGTCTTCTTTCTTGACTCTCATCCCATTAGTTCAGTTCAGTTCAGTCCCTCAGTCATGTCCGACTCTTTGCGACCCCATGGACTGCAGCATGCCAGGCTTGCTTCCCTGTCAATCACCAACTCCCAGAGCTCATTCAAACTCATGTCCATCAAGTCAATGATGCCATCCAACCATCTCATCCTCTGTCATCCCCTTTTCCTCCTGCCTTCAATCTTTCCCAGCATTAAGGGCTTTTCCAATGAGTCAGTTCTTCCCATCAGGTGGCCAAAGTACTGGAGCTTCAGCTTCAGCATCAGTCC
>NW_011491080.1:22583-23769 GCF_000754665.1 Bison bison bison | reverse complement strand
GAATGTTCATTACAGCTTTATTTGTAATATGTCAAAACTGGAAACAATCCAAATGTCCTTCAAGAAGTGAATGGATGAACTAATAGTTGTATATTAATCTGTTCAATAGATAGCTATTCAAAGCAACCAAAATAAAAGAACTATGGATCCACACAATATGGATAAATCTCAAAATAATTATACTTCATGGAAGAAGTCAGATAAAAAGAGTATATACCATATGATTCCATTTATTTAGAACTCTAGAAAATGTCAACTATAGTGTCAAAAACTGATACTGGTTGTCACTATAGTGTCAAAAACTGATACTGGTTTCCAGTTTGGGGAAGGGGTATGGGAAGAGGCATGTTTCCCAGGTGGCTCAGCGGTAAAGAATCTGTTGCCAATACAAGAGATACTGGAGACAGGGTTCTTCCCTGGGTCGGGAAGATCCCCTGGAGGGAGAAATGATAACCTACTCCACAATTCTTGCCTGGACTATCCCATGGACAGAGAGGCCTGGCAGGCTATAGTCCATGGGGTTGCAAAGAGTTTGACGCAACTGAGACGCAGAGGATATGAGAAAACCTTTTTGGGTAAGGGATGTGTTCATTACATTGACTGTGGGATGATTTCATAGGTGTATGCATATTTTGAAACTTGGCAAATTGTACACTTTGAAATATGTGCAATTCATTGTATGCCAATTATGTAAAAATATAAAACTAATAAATGCCATTTAGGAAAATGGTGGCCCAGCACTACAAATTTTACCTTGTTGTCTTGTGTTCCCAGCAATCTAAATTGTTTCCTTTGCAAACAACAAAGCAAAGGCACAGTTTCCAGGCACTGACCAAGGAACAGAGAAGCTGTATATTGGAGCTGAAAGTTACACTTGACCCCTGCCCCACCGACTGGTTAGCTAAGGAGATAAAACCTGAAATTATAAGAAATTCTAGGGAACAAGCAGAAAGAAAAGTCCTGGATGAAGCAACTTTGGCAAAATGTTCATAATTTGTGTAGCTGAATAATGGGTATATGGGACTTTTTAAAACAAAATGTGTCATTAATTTTGAGTTAACAGAAGAACTGTTATGAGTTAATAGAACTAAAGCCCAAAACATTCAGAACTGGTTGCCTATTGGTAATGGAACCGTGGGGAAAGGGGTAGTCATTTTTTACTGATTAAATTTGTACGTAGTTTGTA
>NW_011491080.1:17131-19354 GCF_000754665.1 Bison bison bison | reverse complement strand
CATAAAACAACTCATGCAAATGGTTACTATGGTGCCTGGCCAGGGTGGGCAGTTTCAATCAGTGTGCTTCCCCTAACAGAAGGTGATAAGCAACATTAAGAAATAAATGTTTCTTAGTTCAGAGAAGGAAAGAATGGTTTCAATTAGGGGCTGGAGGAGGAAGCCTTGAAGCTGGACCCTGATGTCTGAATAAGGGTTTAACAGGTGGAGGGGAAATAAATTTTCAAACAATAAGAAGGGCATTGGTAAAAACTTTGAGCAAGGTAAGGAAGAGATGTGTTCAGAAAAAAAGGAATGGTATGATTTGGCTATAATTCAAGTTACAAGTAAAGGAGTACTGGGAGAAAACTAAAAAAGCATTTTTTATTGCAGGAAGAGGGGTTGAAGATAAGATTGAGGAGCAACTGAGGGTTTCTGGGACAGGAGAGTAACAAGTTTGTGAGTGGGGAGCATTAGAAGAACAGGAACTGGAAGCCAGGTAGTGAAGATAGGAAGGATACTGTTGCTATTGTGCGTTCCAAGGCATAAGTCCTATCAGCTATCTCCTGAACATCCCTTCCTCTCTTTTACAGTGTCCTAGTTATTACTGCTTGGATCAGTAATGGTCCAAAGTCTTGACTGAAGGAAGAAAATAAAGTCAAGGGAGAAACTGAAGACAACCTGTAAGTTTCTAATAGAATGATAATGTTATTACTGTTACTAAGTCCAAGCTCACTCTGCTCACCACATGACAGGCCAGTGAATCTGAGAGATGAAATGTTGAGGCAAGGAATACAACTTGATTCAGAAAGCCAGCTAACTGAGAAGGTGGCAGACTAATGTCTTAAAGAAACCGTCTTGTTGGGGTCTGAATGCCAGGTTATTTTATAGAGCCAGAGAGAAAGAAGCAAAGAGAAACTAAAGTCAAAAGGCAGAATAGAGAGAGAGGCAGTGAGGAAGTAAAATGAAAAGGGTCTTCAGTCTTGCAAAACATCTCTAGGAAGGGCCAGTGTTTGGAAGGAGTGTGTTAATCTCTTCTTTTTTGTAGCCATTCACAGGTGGGCAGGGTCATATTATCTCTCTGTGAGCTGAACAAAGGCACTTTAACAGGCAGAGGAGCAGGGTCCTTTGAGGCAGGCCATTATGTATGATTATAGTAAGAATAGTAACAAAAACCAAGTCAAAGAAACATTTCCATCAGGGAGTCAGAATTGGTTCTTCTCTGCAACATTACCAGAAATTGGTTTGGAGGAGATAGGTTTAGTTTTTGGTATGTAGTGTTAACGTAGATGAAAAATGTCACCTGCCAGATCAGTAAACAAAGGGTGTTGCCATCATCAAGACAATAGTCACTGCAGCAACCCTGACTGTGCACCCAGAGGGGATTCAGGCTAGAGAAGAGTGGGATACTGGCCCTTGATAGTTAAGGTGCATATGAAAGGAATGATTTCAATGAGCCCAGACTCTTGCATCTTCCCATACCTAGAAACCTGCTAAATTCATTAACAAGATGTCTGGTTTTCTTTAATTCACAGTAATATTTTGATGTCCTGACTACCTGGATTTTCTTGCCAAACTCCTATATGTCCTGACTCCTCCCTTACCTTGTTGGAGCAGGGCCTCAGAGCTATCTGAGAGTCTATCTTCTGGGCCTAAGTTCTCAGAAAATCTGCCCAATAACACATAATTCTCAACTTTTATGTTGTGCATTTTTTTCATTTGACATTAGAGATGCTAGTGTGATTTTTTATAAGATGTCTAGGAGGTGATGTGGACATTTGAAAAGAGTTTGCTGCTCTGAATCCTGGAAATAGAATATGATGTATTCCAGGAGGTGGAATGAAATAGTCTCTGTGGGAAGAGTTCTTATATGTTTCTTTTTAGCCCTGAGATTCTTTTCAGTTAGACTCTAGGACCCTGTGTTAAGTGTTCGTGACTCTCAGTAGTAGATTGAAATTAGTTTCACTCTTCTATATGATTGTCTTCTACCCCTAAGACACCCTTCCAGACCCAGAGGAAAAAGAGAGAGGGAATTAATAAACAGTTATATGCTATAGGAAGTAGGATGGAATGAAGTGTTCTCTTTTTCCAGATGAGCATGGCACCTGCCTGCCTAGGTGGGTTACTCCAGCTGATAAGCACAGAGTAACAGCAGATGGTATGAAAATACAGGTGACAAAATGAGCTGGCTTTGTGTTGATTCATGGTGTCCTATTTTGCTCCTCCAACTAGGGAGAAGATATT
>NW_011491080.1:16315-17031 GCF_000754665.1 Bison bison bison | reverse complement strand
CATGGTATTACAAAAGTTTGCCTCCCTCCATCCCCAAAGCCCACAGTGCTGCAACCACATCCAGAGTAAAATATCCCTTAAGCACTTAAAAAAATGTGTAGCTTTGTCCTTAAAACATGTAGATTTCAATAATGAGGAATGGGTGCCTGGGTTTTCTGTATATGCGTGTATGCTAAATCGCTTCAGTCGTGTCTGACTTGACAGCCCCATGGACTGTAGCCTGCCAGGCTCCTCTATCCATGGGATTTCCCAGACAAGAATACTGGAGTGAGTTGTTATGCCCTCCTCCAGGGGATCTTCCTTACCCAGGGATCAAACCCATATCTCTTGCACTGGCAGGCATGTTGTTTACCACTAGCGCCACCTGGAAGATCCCCTTGGTCTTCTGTAAGTAACCTCTTTCACTCTGCTAGCTGCTGCATACCTTGAAGCAATTGATCTAGTGCAGTGAATCTCACTGACAAAATACATCTGAATAACCTAGTTCAGTTCAGTTCAGCCGCTCAGTTGTGTCTGACTCTTTGCAACCCCATGGACTGCAGCACACCAGGCCTACCTGTCCATCATGAACTCCTGGAGTTTACTCAAACTCATGTCCATTGAGTCAGTGATGCCCATCCAACCATCTCATCCTCTGTCATCCCCTTCTCCTCCCACCTTCAATCTTTCCCAGCCTCAGGGTCTTTTCTAAGGAGTCAGTTCTTTGCATCAGGTGG
>NW_011491080.1:13367-15840 GCF_000754665.1 Bison bison bison | reverse complement strand
AAAATAATGTCTCTGCTTTTTAATATGCTCTCTAGGTTGGTCATTAACTTTTCTTCCAAGGAGTAACAGTCTTTTAATTTCATGGCTGCAGTCAGCATCTGCAGTGATTTTGGAGCCAAAAGAAAATAAAGTCAACCACTCTTTCCCCATCTATTTGCCATCAAGTGATGGGACCTGATGCCATGATCTTAGTTTTCTGAATGTTGAGCTTTAAGCCAACTTTTTCACTCTCCTCTTTCACTTTCATCAAGAGACTCTTTAGTTCTTCACTTTCTGCCATTAAGGGTGGTGTCATCTGCATATCTGAGGATATTTCTTCCGGCAATCTTGATTCCAGCTTATGCTTCATCCAGCCCAGCATTTCTCATGATGTACTCTGCATGGAAGTTAAATAAGCAGGGTGACAATAAACAGCCTTGACATACTCCTTTCCCTATTTGGAACCAGGGAATAACCTAGGGGAGCCCTTTAAACATACAGATGCCCAGGCCCATCTTGTGGTTATAATTCCTTTGGTTTGGGAGGTAGGACCCAGAGCTATGTATGCTTTACAAGCTTCCTGAGTGATCCTCATTTACATGAAATGTGTTATCAGAAAATTAAATTATTTCCATCTTGCCCTTTGACAACACTAGCTGGGGCCTACTGGCCTCATGTCCCATTCCCTAGTTGTATTAGCATCATCAATTTAGTGAGCACAAGTTTCACAAAGGGAAAGATATTAAAATGTGTATTCTCAACCCCCATCCTATAACTACTTAATCAGAATCTCTGAGAACAGGATGCTAGAATTGGCAGTTTTACAAACACCACAGTTACATATAGTGCACTAGTCTGCAAATCTAGTGCACTAGTCTGCAAATCACACTTTGAGAACTACTGATCTGAGCCTGGGAAGTTAAAGTTGGCAGGAGCAATGTGGTTTGGGGCACAGTGGAAAGAAGAGGTAGATCGCATCAGCTGTTGAGTCACTGCAGCTCAGTGGACCAAAACGGTCTTGGTTGGAGTCTCCACTTCAGTAATGTACTGAGCTGTGGTTACAGCCTAGGCAAATGAGGCCAGATGATAGCTAGAGAAGACTGCTAATTAATTAAGCTTGGCCTAAGGTCAGGCCACCAACTGGCAGACGCAAGTTCTTTTTTAAGTAGGAGAATTTTAAGTTGGATGAGAAGGATAAGAGAGATCTGAAATATGAGAACTTTTCCTCTGACTTCTCAAACCCCTTTTCTTATTTCTCTCAGAGCTTAAGTAGTTTCCTCTGTAACAGTATCAGGATTGACTCACAAATTATTATTCATTGTTAAATTATGTTAGGAATGTGTTCAAAATGCAAGAACAGGGTGTACAGTGTAGACACTACTTGAAAAGGCACTTAGATATTTTTTCTTTAAGTGAGGGAGGAATATTTTTTCTGTGATATTTGAAAAGTGAAAGAAGTGTTTGCATTTGTCGTATGGTATATTCTATAAAACCATCTCCTGATTTCCTGTTGAGTGTCCTTCTTCTGTGAAAGGCCATGTAAGGTAAGACTGGTTGCTTTTCTGTTAATGCAAGGGTGCAGAGGGTATAACTCTTACTACTGGTGGTTAAACTGAGTTTGAGATTTCACATATACTATGACTTTCTGCTGTGATTTAAGCCTTCTACTGCTACATATTACTCAGAGTATTGTCTCCTCTTCCAGCCAACTAGATGTTAAGCTTCCTGAGGGTAGGCATCTTGTCTCAGACTTCTTTATAATCCTCTATCCAGCCTAGGACCATGCTCATATATGGCTGAGTAGTATTCCAATGTGTGTGTGTGTGTGTCTGTGTCTGTGTCTGTGTCTGTGTGTATCACATCTTCTTTATCCATTTATCTGTTGATGGATATTTAGGTTGTTGTTGACATTTGCAACAACATGGATGAACTTGGAGGGCATTATGCTAAGTGAAATTAGAAAAAGACAAATACTGTATGATATCACTTATATGTGGAATCTAAAAAATGCAACAAACTAGTGAATATAATAGAAAAAAAGAATCAGATTCACAGATATAGGGAATAAACTAGTTGTTACCAGTGGGGATGGGTGGGTGGAGGGGAGGTATAGAAGATTAAGAAGATTAAAGCCAGAAGGAAAAACACCAATACAGTATACTAACGCATATATATGGAATTTAGAAAGATGATAACAATAACCCTGTGTACGAGACAGCAAAAGTGACGCTGATGTATGGAACAGTCTTATGGACTCTGTGGGAGAGGGAGAGGGTGGGAAGAGTTGGGAGAATGGCATTGAAACGTGTAAAATATCATGTATGAAACGAGATGCCAGTCCAGGTTCAATGCATGATACTGGATGCTTGGGGCTAGTGCACTGGGACGACCCAGAGGGATGGTATGGGGAGGGAGGAGGGAGGAGGGTTCAGGATGGGGAGCACATGTATACCTGTGACGGATTCATTTTGATATTTGGCAAAACTAATACAAA
>NW_011491080.1:7773-13192 GCF_000754665.1 Bison bison bison | reverse complement strand
TTTATTTTTTATTTTATTTTTTAACTTTACAATATTGTATTGGTTTTGCCATATATCAACATGAATCCGTTATATAATATTGTCCATCAACTATACTTCAATTACAAAAGATTGAGCTTATATGAGAGTAATGATATGGGAATGACAGGAGTGTAAACATCCACTCTACTTGTGTTTAGTTGTAGTTCTAAGACACAGAGCAGCATGAGATGAGGGATGTTGCAATTTTGGCAATCTACCCCAGCATTTGCTATGTATACTATGCACCCTTAAACTGTGATATTTACAGTTGATGATAGCTGAACCATTCTTAGCAAAATGGGTACAAGACTAAGAAAATTAGTAAGTTTCATTCACAAGAGTTGAAGAGAAGGAGTCATCCTTCTGCTTTGTAGTAATAAAACTAGTGACTCTAGGCCCTAAGATATGAGTCATAGAAACTTGAATGAATCTGCCCACTTTCATAATATTTGTATAGACATGAATTATCTGCTTCCCATCTCTATACATATTATTTCAGGTGAACTGTGTATGAGTATACTAGGAGTGAGCAGGAATTGTCCCCTGTGAAGACAATTGGGCATAGAGGTAGAGCCATTCTTTGAAAAGGAGAAGATTTGATTTTACATATAGTGATATTTCATAAAAAGCAGATATGTTAGAGTCTTTTTTGCCTTCTTACTGACACTTCTGAAAAAGTGAAAGTGAAGTCGTGTCTGACTCTTTGCGACCCCATGGACTGTAGCCTACTAGGCTCCCCCACCTATGGGATTTTCCAGGCAAGAATACTGGAGTGGGTTGCCATTTCCCTCTCCAGGAGATCTTCCCAACCCAGAGACTGAACCCAGGTCTCCTGCATTGTAGGCAGATGCCTTACCCTCTGAGCCACCAGGGAAGTCACTAACACTTCTACTTAACTACTAACTGCCATAAGAGCAAACAAGATAACTGTTGTGTAAAACACTAAAGTTTTACTGTCCTGCAGGTACAGTCATAAATCTGTAAAAGAAGTGTTGATGGTAATACCACTTATGTGAAAAAGAAAAATGTAGTTGACTTCCTAAGACTTTAAAAACAAATTTTTATTGCTGTATAGTTGCTTTACAATGGTGTGTTAGTTTCTGCTGTATAGCAAAGTGAATTGGTTAAACATGTACATGTATCCCCTCCTTTTTATGAATTCCCTTCCTATCTAGGTCACCACAGAGTAGAGTTCCCTGGACAATAGAGTAGGTTTTCATTAGTTATCTATTTTATACATAGTAGTGTATATATGTCAATCCCAGTCTCCCAATTTATCCCATCCCTGCTTTTCCCCTTGGTAACCATATATTTGTTTTCTGCATCTGTGATTCTATTTCTGCTCTATAAATAAGTTCACTTGTATCAATTATTTCTTATATTCCATATATTCAGTTCAGTTCAGTTCAGTCACTCAGTCGTGTCCGACTCTTTGTGACTCCATGTACTGTAGCCCACCAGGCTCCTCTGTTCAAGGGATTTTTCAGGCAAGAATACTAGATTGGGTTGCAATTTCCTCCTCAATGATTACAATACAGCATGCTGAAAGCACAAGGAATAGAGGTAACCCCATTAAGTCATTCGATCAACCAAATGCATGGAGTGTCTTCTATTTTATAGCATTGGTCTGGAAACACAGGATAATCCCCAGTCCAGACTTTCAATGTCATAGAAAACTTCCAAGAGAAGGTGAAAGTTGATCTGAATTTTGTAAGAGGTAGTCAGGTAAAAGCATGTGGCAAACATTATTCATTCTCCCCTTCCTGCATACAAATAGAAATCTGAATTTTTTGAGGCAGCATTGTAGTAAAAGCTGCCTACCCATTCATATACCATTCTAGGTTTGAATGACCATGTAAGTGAAAAAAAAAAAAAGCCTGTTGAACAGGGCTTTGTTGAAAATATTTTTCCCCCAATGAAAATGAACTTAGCTGACAGGTTCTTCCCTCTTCCTTTTATTCATGCTTGGAATGCAGATATGAAACCTAGAGATGGAATCATCATCTCTCAGCCATAAAACCTCCTTACAGTAATGGTAAAATAAAAAGATAGTAGGAGTCTTGGTCCCTGATGATACCATGCAACTTATATTTCCTTTGGATTTTTGTTTAAGCCATTGTAGTCACTTTTCTATGATGTACTGTTAAATACAATTCTAAGTAATAAGAAGAGTACTGGAGTTTGGTGGTAAAGAGTTCAAGAGAAACTTCCCAGGCATAGGAAACAATGAGATTCACAAAGATGTGGAGTGAGAAGCTCAATATGAAGAAACTGTAAGGAAACCAACTGATTGGAGTTATGAAGAGAAGGAGACCAGAGATGAAGTTGTAGAGGTGAGTAAAGGCCAGTTCCTTGTAACCCATATTAAGGAGTGTGAGCTTTGTTGTAAAAGTAATAAAGATTCTCTTGTGGATTTTTTCATGACTTAATATTTGCATTTTAGAGAGAACATTTTATTAGAATATTTAGAAACATTTGGGAGAGACTGATGGCAGGCAGATTAGATGGGAGATTTATATCGTCCAGGTGATTAAAAACCAAAACTAAGTTAGTAGAAATGGGAATTGATAGACCAGATTGGAGTTATTAATTATAGGTCTCTAGAAGAGATTCAAAATATATCAAGGAGGTAGAATCAACATAGATTGGATGTGTAAATTTGAAGCAAAGAACATCTCAAGGATGATCCTCAGGTTTCTGTCTTGGGTGACCAGACGATTCACCAAGATTGGTACTACAGGAGGAAATGATGGTTAAGTAATGATCCAAACTCTGATATCTCTGAAAACCAGAGAGAATTAAAGTATATTTTGCCAACTGTAAAAGTACCTCTCAGGAACAGTGGTAATACAGCCTCAACTGTTAAAAATGACATGTATATAAACTTAGTATTTTCAGAAAATTCCTAAGTAGATTGAGATAGAGATAATAGTGTTTTATTTTCATGCAATACAATGTTTATGCTGTGCTTTAATATTTCTTAGAACGTGGTTAGAAAAAAAAACAAAAGATAAAAACAAAGATAACAACACCAAAACAGCTATACTACAGTAACGATAGTAATGTTTTCTGTTTCTTTCTTTGTTTCCTATTTCAGCCCAGTTCAACTCTGTAAAGAGAAAATGATGAATGGAGAAGAATAAGAGGGAAAGAAATGAGCCATAAGAGACATTTAGCAGACATTATTTTAATGTCTCTGACATAGTTTTGCATAGTTTCACACCTTTATGAGTTTATTGCTATAATGGTGGCAGGAAGATACAGGTTCCAGGCACCGCTAAGTAATGAGACAGTTTTGAGTTTTACTTGATACTTCCAGTAAAGTCTTTTCACAGTATCTGTGCTCTTTCAATCCAGAGTAAAGAGTGCTCACATAAAAAGCCCTAGCAATGGCAAAAGGAATCAAAACTCCCTGCATTCTTTTCCATCTAGATGTCCTCTCTTTGGTTTGGTCAAGTCAAGATGAAGGGCAGAATAGGTTGGCACTTGTTATCAGCCCATATAACCACATCACAGTGAAAACAGTGATGTCCAAAGTTTAGTAACCATGACTGGAAAGGGCTGGTTGTGCCTGAACTTCTGTACTTGATTGCATAAACCAGTAGCCTATATTTGGACAAAGTAACGAGAGGAAATTGTAATTATTCATTTCATCTTGGTAGGATTTGGCTTATTGCTCCTGCCTTCTGAATTAAATGGATTTAAAAGAGACTGAAAGACTTAGAAAAGCTTCTCTTGCTACAGATGTTCTGCTCTCTTTGGCGGGGGGTGGGGTAGGGTGGGCATCACACCACACAGCTCACAGGTACTCAGTTCCTGGATTCCCGGATCAAGGATTGAATCCAGGCTATGACAGTGAAAGACCAGAATCCTAACCAATAGGCCACCAGGGAACTGCCTCTGCTGCTATTCTTAAACAGTGAAAGACTGCTCCTAATACACGAGAGGGTATTGGTGGGAAGGAGAAAAACAGATATTGTGGAATAACTAGGTTCTTATGAGCTAAAAATATTGACTGGAAGTTGTTGACTGTGGTCACATGAGCTTTATTGGCATACCGAAGGAAAAACTGAAGAAGAAAAGATTGCTTTATGAAATGTATTTTTTTTGGAGACCATGTTGGTAGGTAAGTTTGAAAAGAAATCCTTGGGGTAAAGTCAGAAACTAAGATAGTATTTGCTAAAGTATCATTTCAATGCCTAGATACTTAGTCATCAAATATATTTTTAGTTACCTGTTTAATTCACAACATTCTGACACAGTGCTCAATAGTGAGAAGTATAAATCCCACACTCTGGGATTAGATAATAAAACAATCCAAGGGGATTTTTTTTTTCCTGATCGCACATTGCATTCATATCATACCTTGAAGGACAAGGGCTCATTTCACTTTAAACTTTTCTTTTTCCCTGCCACAGCCTCATCACAGATGATTTTCATACAAATGTGTGATCTTTTTGTGATTTACCTCAATTACTCTTTCTACCTTTCATTTCCTAGAGTACTTTGCAGAATCCTAAACTATTTTGATTCCAAAGCGGGTTAGTTATGTATCAGTACAAAATCAAAGGCTCACCAATCAGAAAGCTAGGAATGAAATAGGTATCCGTCTGTGATGGCATTATAGTGATTTGGGCAGACCCGGTGGTAAGGCAGTGACAGAAGATGTGCACCACTGTCACTTTGCATGGAAGCAGGAAGGTACAGGAAGAAGCAATAATGCCTTAAGAGGAGTATAACAGAAAGGGAAAGAATAAGAAATAAAGCTGAACTTATAGAAATAGCTTCTAATTTACTTTTCATTATATCTAGAAGCTCTAGAGTGCCATCTGACCTTTCTACCAGGAGAAGCAGTAAATAAAATGTATAAATAATTTGTATTTTATATGTGTTTTGTACCCCAAATATGGAACTCAGCCTATTTGAGAATGAGCATTCCTAACTGCAACATCAGTGAATTCAGAATCAACTGGACTATCAACTCCTTTTGACAGAATCTATTTGTTTCAAAGTCATGTTATTTGCCCTTGTAAGAAGCAAGATAAACAGAGCAGTTTCAAAGAAAGTTGTGAGATAGTTGGGCTTTAAGAATTTGACTTTGACAAGTTCGAGAAGTAAAAACAGGGGTGGAGGGGGGGTTGGGGATGTTTAGGGATGTAATAGGGATGCTTATCCTATTTAAAAAAAAAAAACAGAATCAATAACTAATTTATTCAACAAGCACTTATTGAATACCTTCCATGTGTCATTTGGTGATGGGCTACATACTAGACGTGTTAAAAATGAGAAGCAGGCAGGATACATTTCAATCCAGGAGAGGAAGAAGGTGATTCCATGACAGAATAGCAGGTGAGATTTTAGGTCAAATGTAGCCTTTAAGCATCTCTCATATTCTACC
>NW_011491080.1:3105-7026 GCF_000754665.1 Bison bison bison | reverse complement strand
ACAATAGGGAAGTACGTTTTATGGGCTTTGACAAATGCATAATAACATAGATCCAACATTATAGTTCAAGCAGAATAGTTTCACTGCCCTAAACATCTTCTCTGCTCTGCCTATTCATCCCTCCCTCCACCCTAACACCTGGCAACCACTGATCTTTTTACCATCTACATAGTTTTGCCTTTTCTAGAGTGTCACAGAGTTGGAATCAAACAGTATGTATTCTTTTTAGATTGGTTTCCTTTTTCTCAGTAATATCCCTGATAGCTTAAGTGGTAATGAACCCACCTGCAATGCAGGAGACACAGGTTTGATCCCTGGGTCAGGAAGATCCCCCGGAGAAGGAAATGGCAACCCACTCCAGGATTCTTGCCTGGAGAATTCCATGGAGAAGAAAGCCTGGCAGGCTAAAGTCATTAGGGTAGCAAAGAGTTGGACACAAGTAAGCACACATGTGCTATACATTTGTGATTCTTCCAGTCTTTTCATGGCTTAATAGCTCATTTCTTCTTAGCACTAAATAACATGCTATAATAGCAAATGATGACACCTACCACAATTATACTAAAATTTAAAAAAACTAACATGTTGGCTAGGAAATGCAACAGCAGGAATTCTTATATACTGCTGATGGAAGTGTAAATTGGTACAGCCACTTTGGGAAACTGCTTCTCTATCTTGATTAAAGCTGAATATATGCTTAACTTATGACCCAGAAATTCCATACCAACATAAATACATACGTAGATTCACCAGTAGCATGCACAAGAAATTTCATAGAAGCATCATATGAGAACCAGTAAGTTAATGTTTATCAACAGGAAGATGGATACATAAAGTATATTCTGTTAGTTCAATGCTTCACAGCTATGAAAACGAACAAACAACTACCACAGGCAGCAATGTGGAGGAAGCTCACAAACACCACGTTGAGTGAAAGCTGTCAGCCACAAAAGACTACATACTCTTTGATTACAGTTACATGAAGTTCAAAAACACAAACCTAATCTATGATAATAAATAGTGATTAATTTTGAGTAGGAGGAGGATAATGAATGGGAAGGGGAATGTTCTGTTTGACTTGGGGAATGGTTACACAGGGGTTTTTATTTTTCGGGGGGGGGGGCATGGTTTGTTTGTCTGTCACATCATGCAGCTCATGGGATCTCAGTTCCCTGACCAGGGATTGAACTCTGGCCGTGGCGTTGAAAGTCCAGAATCCTAACCACTAGGCCACCAGGAAACCCCTACACAGATCTCTTCATGCTGTGAAAATTCATTGAGCTGTATGCTTATGATTTGTATACTTTTTAGAATGCATATTGTTATATTTCAGTATAAACATTTATTAAAGAATATAGAACCTCAGTTGGACCTATTGAGATCTAGAAAAGCTATATGGTTATCTATGATAGGAAGCCTACATTTTTTTCCAACCTGCACTTATTGGGAATTAGTAGACTACACAAGGGGTTAATCTCATGAGCTAAGGATAGCGTTTTTATAGATAAGGTGGGATTGGGACTTTGGTGTGTCTGATTTCAAAGCCTATGCTCACAGCCACTATCCCATACTGCGTTTTACTAGGATTATATACTCTCTTCCAGACCTATTTATGCTAAACATCTGTGGATCTGTGTATTTTCTTTTCCCATTTTATTTTATGAGACAGAGGGATAGCGAAATACTAAGTGTATCCTTAATTATGTTTCATGACACCAAAATAAAGTTGAAAGACATTTGTTTGCTCTAAACAAGGCCAAATGAGTATCATGCATGTGTATGTATTATTTTTTGTGTGTTGTGCTCGTAAGCCTTAGGAATATGTACGTGGTATGTCATTATATCTTTCGAATAATTTTTCACTTGTTTCAAAATGCTTTTCATATTTTGCTTAGCATTTGACAACAGTCAACACTGAGCAGACAATCTCACTGAATTTTCTGTGTTGGATATTTAAGAGTTTTCCCCCACCTCAGGATATATTGGGTTGGCCAAAAAGTTCTTTCAGGTTTTCTGTTACGATGTAATGGAGAAACCTCAAATGAATTTCTTTGTCAACCCAATGCTAATTCAAAATCTTTCAGGGTCTGCAAGCAGTTTAATTTTTTCCAATGTGCATTGACTTGTATGGAGATAGTAAATTGTATCTGTCACTGTTCATCTGTTGTCCAGTGATAACATTTGTTTAGTTCCCCAGGAGTGTGTTTTAATTCCCACCCCCGCCATCTTGACTAACTCTAACATTCATCCTTCTCTGGTTCTTAATAAATTGGTGAAACTGCAACCCCACCAGTCATTTATAGGACTGTAGCACCTCCCTTTTAACCATTCATACACGCTGAAATTCGGTCATTCATTTTTACTCTTAGCTTTCCACCTCTTAAACACTTTATAATCCATAGCTAAAGTAGCACATGCTCACCGTCTAGTTACAAGCTTAATATGTAAGCATGGAAAGATGTGCGAATAGTACTGTTTTCATAGAAGCACTCTCCTCCCCCTCTGTTGCTGCTGCTGCTAAGTTGCTTCAGTCGTGTCCGACTCTGTGCGACCCCATAGACGGCAGCCCACCAGGATCCCCCATCCCTGGGATTCTCCAGGCAAGAACACTAGAGTGGGTTGCCATTTCCTTCTCCAATGCATGAAAGTGAAAAGTGAAAGTGAAGTCACTCAGTCATGTTCGCCTCTTAGCAACCCCACGGACTGCAGCCCACCAGGCTCCTCCCTCCATGGGATTTTCCAAGCAAGAGTGATGGAGTGGGGTGCCATTGCCTTCTCTGTTCCCCCTAGAGGTTAACTATTTAGATTTCCTATTGAATATCATAGATGATTCTTCTCTATTTTTGGATTAAAGATAGCTTGTCCAGTATTCTAGCTTTGTTCATGTATTCATTATTATTGCTTTAACTGGTTAAATGCACTTGATATCATTGACACGTATATTCCTAAGACAATTTATGGTTTAAATGTTCAACTCATTTTTTAATATAGCAATAGTTTCAAAACATCAAACTTTAATATACGCATCTTTATTTGTGATATAATAATCAATTTTCTTCATTTAATTATTTAGAGACTATACTACAGAACTCCTAAAAGGGCAAAAACAAATAAAGCATTATTTCCAAAAGTAAGGCTTGCAGAGTCAATAATTAACATGACAAGGTTGTTAAATGTTTGAGATCCTTAACAATGTAAGGCATAGAGCTAGCCTGGAAGACCATTAAGTAAATATGATCTATATTATGGAGAAGAGTAGATCCTCATTCCCTTAGGTAGACGCAATAAACTAAGAAATCTTACTCTTAAAAAACATTACTGGAGTATAGTTGATTCACAATGTTGTGTTAATTTCTGCTGCACAGCAAAGTGATTCAGATTATATATATATATATACTTTGTCATATTCTTTTCCATTATGGCTTATCACAGGATATTAAATATAGTTCACTGTGCTATACAGTAAGACCTTGTTGTTTATCAAATCTTTATTATAGAGTTTAGGTACTAATTTTAGAAAAGCTAACAACTCACTAACAACGTTGAACTTGTTCAGACTTAAAAACAATGACACACCCACATGCTCTCTCAGCACCTTTCAATAACCTGCCTGTTTCAACACTTGGTAGCTTCAGATCAGATTATTAGCTTTTACCTTTCTTTTTTACTTTTAGCAAGGTAATTGGAAAGGTGAAATTGATAGAAAGTTATACAATTCAGTGGTATTAATATTCCTGCATTGCCTGTAGGAGTCATATTCTGACTTGTTTTTCTGGTAGACATTTGGTTATAAATCCAAATGAATATCTTTTAATCAGTCCTGGAAGAGAAATAGCTCATCACAACCTGTTAAGAGATATTTGTGAAAAATGTAATGAAATGTTTCAAGAAGAAGGAAGAGACGTAAAACACCAAGATTCT
>NW_011491080.1:1721-2260 GCF_000754665.1 Bison bison bison | reverse complement strand
GGAGTGGGTAATTGTTCCCTTCTCCAGGGAATCTACAGTCCGTGGAATCTGCAGGCCAGAATCCTAGAGTGCATAGCCTTTCCATTCTCCAGGGGATCTTCCCAACCAGGGATCGTACTGAGATCTCCCACTTTGCAGCCTGATTCTTTCCCAGCTGAGCCACAAAGGAAGCCCAAGAATAGAGAAGTGGGTATCCAATCCCTTCTTCCACACTTTGCGACCACATGGACGATACAGTGCATGGAATTCACCAGGCCAGAAGAGTGGAGTGGGTAGCCCTTCCCTTTTCTAGGGGATCTTCCCAACCCAGGGATTGAACCCAGATCTCCCACATTGCAGGCAGATTCTTTACCAGCTAAGCCACAGGGAAAGCCTGAAAATATTGGAGTGGGTAGTCTCTCCATTCTCTCACTCTTTGCGACCACATGGAGTCACAGTCCATGGAATTCTCCTGGTGAGTATACTGGAGTGGCTAGCCATTCCCTTCTCCAGAGGATATACAGTCCATGGAATTCTCCAGGCCAGAATACTGGGGTGGG
>NW_011491080.1:0-432 GCF_000754665.1 Bison bison bison | reverse complement strand
TTTTAAACACTCGTCAGAAAATGTTTGATCAGCATTTCAACACATGGAAATAGTTACATCGATGCTTAAATTGCCATTTTCTGCGAAAAGTTCCGCAACTTCAGAGTCGAATATTAGGCAGTCACTGTTGATAAGGGCTGTTGCAATTCCCTCATGAATAGATAGAGGCGTGGCTTCCCAACTCAATCGCCGCCTATTACCATTTAGCTCAAGTTGATAAGTAAAATTTTCAGCTTGCTCGCGTGTTCCTATCAGCTGGACTACTGCAAAGAATTTCTGGTGACCATCGTAGATTTCCAGTTTCTCCAAAACTAGTAAGAAGTGAAACCCAAAACAGGACTGCACCATCACCCACTCAAGGGTACCAGCCAGATTAATGTTGACTGCAAGGAAAACTACAACTTCTCCCTGCAGGGTTATAATGGACTCATT
>NW_011491079.1:5113-5712 GCF_000754665.1 Bison bison bison | reverse complement strand
CAGAAAACAAGTAACGAAATGGCAATAAGTACATACCTACATGTAATCACTTTAAATGTCAATGGATTAATACTCTAAATCAAAAGATACTATATAAACAAAACATTAAATTCTCCAGAAAAAAAAAAAAAACACTAGAACTAATATATTCAGTCATGTTATAGGATACAAATATTAATATAAAAAATCTTGTTAATAAAAAAATTTTTGTTCAGTTGCTGAGTCATACCCAACTCTTTGCGACCCCATGGGCTGTAGCATGCTAGGTTTCCTTGTCCTTCGCCATCTCCCAGCGTTTGCTCGAATTCACATCCATTGAGTCGGTGATACTATCCAACCATCTTATCCTCTGTCAGCCCCTTCTCACTCTGCCTTCAATCTTTCCCAGCATCAGGGTCTTTTTCAGTGAGTCAGCTCCTTGCATCGTGCCCAAAGTATTGGAGTTTCAGCTTCAGCATTAGTCCTGATGAATACTTAGGGTTGATTTCCTTTAGGATTGAGTTCTTACCGCCCTCCAAAAAAAGCACGAGGTAAAATCTAGTAAAGGACTCAGCACCGTATGGGAACAGCCTGCTTTACTCAGTTCATCCATTCATATT
>NW_011491079.1:532-1118 GCF_000754665.1 Bison bison bison | reverse complement strand
ATGCAATGGAGAAAAGACAGTCTCTTCAATAAGTGATGCTGGGGAAACTGGACAGCTATATGTAAGAAAATGAAATTAAAGCATTCTCTAGCACCGTAAACAATCAGAGCATCTTATACTATCAGGTTTTTCATTTGATTATCCCATTGTCTTTGAGGGCTGGACCTTATTTTATGTTTCCCTATTTTTTCCCAGAGCACATAGCACAGTACTGGATGTTTCCACATCTCTGGGGATGGGGGCAAGTGTTTTGAGCCATACATGGAATATTTAGCAGGAATTGCTTAGCAGGCTATCTGAAGGTACATTTTAATATACAGTTCTGTATAATCTTCATAAAAACTGTATTTTACTGATGAGAAAATTAGAGTTCAGCAAGGTTAAATGACTTGGGAACACTTGTTATAGATAATATGTACAAAGTGAGAACTTACATTTTCTGGCTTCAAATGAATAAAATAAAACTAATATTTTTAATCTATTCTGTGCCAAGTACTTTGCATATTCTGATTTAGCCTGCAGATGAGCAGAGGTTGAGTTCAGAGATTGAATAACTACCCAAGGCCACACAAGTTATAAATGACTG
>NW_011491079.1:0-432 GCF_000754665.1 Bison bison bison | reverse complement strand
TTTGCATTTCTTTTTCTTGGGGATGATCTTGATTCCTGTCTCCTGTACAATGTCACAAACCTCTGTCCACAGTTCCTCAGGCACTCTATCAGATCTAGTCCCTTAAATCTATTTCTCACTAAGAATTAATATTGTTAAAGTGACTATAATACCCAATGTAATCTACAGTTTCAATGCAGTTCCTAACAATACACCAAAGGAATTTTTCACAGAAAAAAAACCAAATAATTTTAAATTTTGTATGAACAAAATATACCTCAAAGAGGCAAAGAACTTGAGATCGAACAAAGCTGAGTAGTCATGTGCTCTGGCTTCAGAATATGCTACAAAACTGCAGTAATCAAAAGAGTATGTTACTGGTTCCAAAACAGACACATAGCTTAATGAGACAGAATAGAGCCCAGAAAAAAATCCCCATACCTTATGGTCAAT
>NW_011491078.1:29540-30281 GCF_000754665.1 Bison bison bison | reverse complement strand
TTGTGAAGAGTAAGACACGACTGAGCGACTTCACTTTCACTTTTCACTTTTCACTTTCATGCATTAGAGAAGGAAATGGCAACCCATTCCAGTGTTCTTGCCTGGAGAATCCCAGGGACAGGGGAGCCTGGTGGGCTGCTGTCTATGGGGTCACACAAAGTCGGACACGACTGAAGCGACTTAGCAGCAGCAGTTCCTGTGTCTAATAGCCCTGACATTTTGTTTTCTTGAATTAAAAAAAAATTTTTTTAAAGGCCTAGAAGCTATAATTTCCTGTACCAAAAAGCTAGATCACGAGATCCAAATCCTCTGGGGCCCCTAGCTTAAGAAGTCAAGGTTGTTCTTGTCTGATAGTAAGGTAAAAGCAAAAACTATGTTATTCTTTGACCTTTATTAATTTGCATAGTTTTGGTAGGCGGCAAGATCAAAACCTTAATGTCTCAATATAATCAGAATCTATTACACCATGCACCACTGAAATTCCTTGAAAAGAAAGCGAACTGTGTCTCAGCACAAATCTTACAATGCCCTCAGGCAGGGGGCCAGCCACTCCCGTTGGAATCGGAGCAACCAGCACGTCAGGGGTTAATATTGTTGCTAAATCCCCTTACAGTTCTGCTTTTCTCTTAGCCTGGGTGAGACCCCCCCTGAGGGGGTTTTCTCCAAGGAGCACGCTCTGCATATTGTGCACGCAGTCTGTTTTAAAAGCTCCACTGTTCAAAAAACTTTTTATCTTCCTCA
>NW_011491078.1:24727-26335 GCF_000754665.1 Bison bison bison | reverse complement strand
AGGAAAGTGGTGTGTGAAAAAGTTGGCTTAAAGCTCAACATTCAGAAAACGAAGATCATGGCATCTAGTCCCATCACTTCATGGGAAATAGATGGGGAAACAGTGGAAACAGTGTCAGACTTTATTTTTGGAGGCTCCAAAATCACTGCAGATGGTGACTGCAGCCATAAAATTAAAAGGCACTTACTCCCTGGAAGGAAAGTTATGACCAACCTAGATAGCATATTCAAAAGCAGGGACATTACTTTGCCAACAAAGGTTCATCTAGTCAAGTCTATGGTTTTTCCTGTGGTCATGTATGGATGTGAGAGTTGGACTGTGAAGAAGGCTGAGCGCCGAAGAATTGATGCTTTTGATCTGTGGTGTTGGAGAAGACTCTTGAGAGTCCCTTGGACTGCAAGGAGATCCAACCACTCCATTCTGAAGGAGATCAGCCCTGGGATTTCTTTGGAAGGAATGATGCTAAAGCTGAAACTCCAGTACTTTTTCCACCTCATGCGAAGAGTTGATTCATTGGAAAAGACCTGATGCTGGGAGGCATTGTGGGCAGGAGGAGAAGGGGATGACAGAGGATGAGATGGCTGGATGGCATCACTGACTCGATGGACGTGAGTCTGAGTGAACTCTGGGAGTTGGTGATGGACAAGGAGGCCTGGCGTGCTGCAATTCATGGGGTCGCAAAGAGTTGGACACGACTGAGTGACTGAACTGAACTGAACTGTGAGAAAATGACTTTCTCAAAGACAACTATTTGAATCAATGATGAAGTTCTACAGACTTCAGAGGGAGAGAGGTTTACTAATTTCTATGTTCAGATGGAGAACTTGGTCAGATGGTGATATTAAAAAGACTAGAAGTGATATCCATATAGTCAAAATTTTCTTCCTAAAACAGAGTTATGAGTTTTCATTCTTTTGGTTAATTTCCTCAGTTGCTTGGTGTCTCCTTGTCTGCTCAGGGTAGGAGGGTCACATCCTTCGTGACATGACACATGCTTTCCCTGTCAACACTGCATCTTGATTTCCCACCTTCTTACAGCACAGAAGACTGTACAAGCCCTTATCTCACTTCTTATCTCACTGATTTTCAGGGCTATCCTAAGCTCTCCCTCTGCTCAGGCTCAGGACATGTTTTTCTCTCTGCCTCAAAACCCTTTCCCTGGTTAAGTTCTGGTCACTCTTCAAGTATGAGGGAGATTAAATACAGAAAGAAAATGTTCTTACTACTCACCCAGAGTTGGGGGTAGTTAGGTATTATCTCTGAGGAATTGTATTCATCTTGACTTCTAAGTTATTTGTTTCTCAACCTTATCTTTATATTTCCAGGAAATTTATTTTTATGACCTCATAGGGCCTTGTGCTTGGTAAGCACCTAATCAGTGTTTGTTGGTTAAACACATAGATGCATTTGATGGATGACTGGAATAGCTTGGAGAATCCTTTCATGATAAAGGAACAGAAAAAATAAGCTATAGTCTAAAAGTGATCTAGTCTACAGTTTGTGGAGTTTTTAGGCTGTGGATTCTGGAAACTGGCTTCCCAGGATGAAACATTATCTCTACCACTTATTAACTGTGGGTTATTAGGCAATTCTTTTTTTTTTTTTTTT
>NW_011491078.1:14982-22473 GCF_000754665.1 Bison bison bison | reverse complement strand
AGTTTATTGTGATCCACACAATCAAAGGCTTTGGCATAGTCAATAAAGCAGAAATAGATGTTTTTCTGGAACTCTCTTGCTTTTTAAATGATCCACCAGATGCTGGCAATTTGATCTCTGGTTCCTCTGTCTTTTGTAAAACCAGCTTGAACATCTGGAAGTTCATAGTTCACGTATCGCTGAAGCCTGGCTTGGAGAATTCTAAGCATTACTTTACTAGTGTGTGAGATGAGTGAAATTGTGCAGTAGTTTGAGCATTCTTTGGCATTGCCTTTCTTTGGGATTGGAATGAAAAATGATCTTTTCCAGTCCTGTGGCCACTGCTGAGTTTTCCAAATTTGCTGGCATATTGAGTGCAGCACTTTCACAGCATCATCTTCCAAGATTTGAAATAGCTCAACTGGAATTCCATCACCTCCACTAGTTTTGTTAGTAGTGATGCTTCCTAAGGTCCACTTGACCTCACATTTCAGGATGTCTGCCTTTAGGTGAGTGATCACACCATAGTGATTATCTGGGTCGTGAATATCTTTTTTGTACAGTTCTTCTGTGTATTCTTGCCACCTCTTCTTAATATCTTCTGCTTCTGTTAGGTCCCTAGCATTTCTGTTTTTTATTGACTTCGCACCTGAGGTCGGGGGCAGCGGCCAAGAGGAGCTGCCTCACGTCTGAAGTAAGGAGCAGTGGCTGCACTTTGCTGTAGCAGCCGTGAAAAGAGACCCTGCTTCCAAGATAAGAGAAACCCAGCCAAGACAGTAGGCACTGAGAGATGAAATCAAGGGGCAGACAGACTGAAACTACAGTCATGGGCAACTAGCCAATCTGATCACAAGGACCACAGCCTTGTCTAACTCAATGAAACTAAGCCATGACATATGGGGCCATCCAAGACAGATGTGTCAATGTGGAGAGGTCCGACAGAATGTGGTCCACTAGATAAGGGAATGGCAAACCACTTCAGTATTCTTGCCTTGAGAGCCCCATGAACAGTATGAAAAGGCAAAAAGATAGGACACTGAAAGATGAACTCTCCAGGTCAGTAGATGCCCAATATTCTACTGGAGATCAGTGGAGAAATAACTCCACAAAGAATGAAGGGATGGAGCCAAAGCAAAAACAACACCCACTTGTGAATGGGACTGGTGATAGAAGCAATATTTGATGCTGTAAAGAGCAGTATTGCATAGGAACCTGAAATATTAGGTCCATGAATCAAGGCAAATTGGAAGTGGTCAAACAGGAGATGACAAGATTGAACATTGAGATTCTAGAAATCAGTGAACTCAAATGGACTGGAATGGGTGAATTTAACTCAGTTGACCGTTATATCTACTACTGTGGACAGGAATCCCTTAGAAGAAATGGAGTAGCCATCATAGTGAACAAAAGAGTCCGAAATGCAGTACTTGGATGCAGTCTCAAAAACGACAGAATGATTTCTGTTCATTTCCAGGGCAAACCATTCAATATCACAGTAATTCAAGTCTATGCCCCTACCAGTAATGCTGAAGAAGCTGAAATTGAACACTTCTACGAAGACCTAAAAGACCTTCTAGAACTAACACCCCCAAAAAGATGTCCTTTTCGTTATAGGGGACTGGAAAGAAAAAGTAGGAAGTCAAGAAACACCTGGAGTAACAGGCAAATTTGGCCTTGGAGTACGGAATGAAGCAGGGCAAAAGCTAATAGAGTTCTTCCAAGAGAATGCACTGGTCATAGCAAACACCCTCTTCTAACAACACAAGAGAAGACTCTACACATGGACATCACCAGATGGTCGACACCGAAATCAGATTAATTATATTCTTTGCAGCCAAAGATGGAGAAGCACTATACAGTCAGCAAAAACAATACTGGGAATTGACTGTGGCTCAGATCATGAACTCCTTATTACCAAATTCAGACTGAAAGTGAAGAAAGTGGATAAAACCAGTAGGCCATTCAGGTATGACCTAAATCAAATCCCTTATGACTATACAGTGGAAGTGAGAAATGGATTTAAGGGACTAGACCTGATAGACAGACTGCCTGATGAACTATGGATGGAGGTTTGTGACATTGCACACGATAGGAATGAAGACCACCCCCATGAAAAAGAAATACATAAAAGCAAAATTACTGTCTGAGTAGGCCTTACAAATAGCTGTGAAAAGACAGGAAGTGAAAAGCAAAGGGGAAAAGGAAAGATATACCCATTTGAATGCAGAGTTCCAAAGAATAGCAAGGAGAGATAAGAAAGCCTTCCTCAGTGATCAATGCAAAGAAATAGAGGAAAACAACAGAATGGGAAAGACTAGAGATCTGTTCAAGAAAATAAGGAAGATAAGAGTGAATTAACAGCTCACTGTTTGGAAAGCATCATATATAACAGCTCAGGACACAAATTCATTTGATAAAAGATTATCTTCAGGGGATTTTTCAGAAAAATAAAAGTTTTCCAATTAGTTTCCTTCAGATAATGTAATTTTCTCTCATAAACATACTGTGGTTTATTTCACTTTTCATGTGTACGTCTGCTACAGATTTAGACAAAGATGAGTGAACCCATCTTTACTCTCAGGATACATATTTCAAAGTGGTGTACTGGTTCTTGGACAGGTAACTTTCACCAGCAAGCCCTAAAGGTGAATAAGAAACATCTTGTTGACTCTTTGGGACACTAATTCTTTCAGGACATTATTACATTTCATCTTCAGTATACTAATTGGCAATTTGGGAGCCTGAAGCAGTTATGTGTCTGCTAGAAGAGTTGTTCTCTGACAACTAAGGAATAGTTTACTAGGAGAATCAGAATGGCAGAGTTTGAAGGAATTTTGGACAGTCATCACTGTAGGCTTTGGCCAGAGGAGCACAGGAGGGACAGGAATATTACATGCAGCTCCAATCCCAGCGGCAACCCTGTAGTCTTGGGCTCATCCTAAATTCATTCATTTCTTCTCCTTGACCAGGAAAGAAACTCCAGGCCAGTTCTGGATAAGACATGTCAAGTCACGATACGACATTTTCTTGTTGGGTGAGTGGGCTTTATGATGTCTTCTTTAATGTCAACAGACAGATGAAGTGGTATGATCCTGACCTTGTGATCCTGGTCAATTTTGGGGAGAGCTTTCCAAAGAATTTTGTTCAGCCTATTCCTAAAATGCACAAATTTAATATAAAATTCCATCTCAGAATGGCCACATATTTACAATATGTATTCTCAGGTATTCTTCCTAAATTACTAATATTATGTCTGAAATTGTCTTATTTGTACTCATTAATCACTGTACTATGTTTATTGTGAATAGGTTTATGAAGTCAGATGGTCAGAGGTTTGCATCCATTCTGTCTACTAGTTCATGGCTTCTTCAAGACTCACTGTCCTCCCCTGTAATGTGGGATAATACAGAGGATGAGATGGTTGGATGGCATCACCGACTCAATGGACATGGGTTTGAGTAAACTCTGGGAGTTCGTGATGGATAGAGAGGCCTGGTGTGCTGCAGGCCATGGGGTCGCAAAGAGTTGGACATGACTGAGCAACTGAATTGAACTAAACTGAATAACAACTCACCTTAGATCTTGATTGTGAGGCTTAAGTAAGATAATATTTTATAAGCTTTCATCACAGTCCATTTTAGATCAATGTTAGTTACTATTATTATCATTATTATTGTTGCACACAACAGTCAGGGTTGAAGTTTAGTTCATGTTATAAAATATTCTTCAAAAATTAGTAACATAAAGAAAATCTAAGTGAAGCTTTCTTTTTTATTTTCATAAACATGGAAGACTGAATAAAATAAGTGATACTTATATTATAAATTGTTCTAATGTCATAAAACTATAATTCATAAAATGAATTATATGTCATAAAAGTATAATATATGTCATAAAAGTATAATTCAAAAATTTTTTGTTAGTATTACTTATATGTGCTTAAAACAGGAAAAAAATCATATTTCTTTGAAAACATCTGTTAATTTTAAATTCCCTTGATTTATACAAACTTTTAACTCAGGGAAAATGAGAGATGTTTCCCAGTTTGTCATTTACTTGTCTTTCTTTCCTGCTAACAATCTTAAGTCTCAGAATTTAAATACAAGGGTAAGAATATTAGCCTCATTTTCATATTACTGTTGTTCACTTACTAAGTTGTGTCTGACTCTTTGTCAGAGTCAAGGACTGTAGCATTCCAGGCTCCTCTGTCCTCCACTATCTCCTTGCTCAAATTCATGTCCATTGAATTGGTGATGTTATATAACCATCTCATCCTCTGTGGTTCCCTTTTCCTTTTGCCTTTGATTTTTCCCGGGATTGGGGTCTTTTCCAGCTCTTTGCATCAGGTGGCCAAAGATTTGCAGTGTCATCATCAATCTTTCCAATGAAGATTCAGGATTGATTTTCTTTAGGACTGACTGGTTTGATCTTTCAGTCATCTGAGTTAAGTTCATCCTTTGCTCTCCATTTTAGTTCACTGATTGTTGTCAATGTTTGCTCCTGCCATCTCTGGCTTGATCACGTTCAATTTACCTTGATTTATGGACTTCATATTCCAGGTATCTGTTCAATATTATTCTTTATAGCATCAGATTTTACTTTCATCACCAGACATATCCACAAGTGAATGTTTTCACTTTGGCCCAGCTAATTTATTCTTTCTGGAACTATTATTAATTACTGTCTACTCTTCCTTAGAAGCATATTGGACACCTTCTGACCTAGGGGCTCATCTTCTGGTGTCATATCCTTTTGCCTCATCATACTGTCTATGGGGTTCTCTAGGGAGTGGGTTGCATTTCCTCCTCCAGTGAACCCTGTTTGTCAGAACTCTTCACTATGATCCATCCATCTTCACAGCATGGCTCATAACTTCATTGAGTTATGCACGCTCCTTCACTACAACAAGGCAATATTCCATAAGGGGGTGTTATTATTTAATAAAATTTAAATCCTTAACTATGTTAGTTTATAGCTTTGTTCTCTGAGAGAATATTTGATCTCTCTGGACCTTGTTTGCTTCTTTGTAAAATAGAGATAACACCACTTCATAGAATTAAAAAGAAAATAATTGAGCTCAGTTGGCTTCACAAAAAACTTTTAGAACTTATTTTAATGTAAAACAAGTTACTCTTCTGAAGTCCACATTGTTCCTTGTAGTGAAGATGAATTGAAGCCCCAGGGGATTAAAGGGCTGGCTTTGGCAAAATATGAACATATCCTGGGTCTACTACACCAGAGTTAATCAAAATATGCTCTTATGAGCATTTTCTCTGTGAGATGTTCTGGGGGAAATGTTTGCATGGGCAAATAACTCCAGGAATACTGCACATTACAACTCCCTCACAGAATGCAGATTTACAGAGTTTTAAAGTTATTACAAACCAAGGATTCCTTCACCAGAAAAAGCTTATTTAACTTTATATAACATTTATCACAAGACAGGTTATGCTACAAAAAAGCTGATGCCCTCAAGTTGAAGATGATTCTGACTCAAATTATTCTGATACAAATTCATGGCTCTTCCTCCAGTAGAACTCAGATGAACATATACATGTAAACCCACAGAAAAAGTTCACTTATGGACTTGGTTTATCCGGGGATTGGTATTTCTAGAGGTGGCAAGTCCACAAAGACAGAGAACGTAAGAAGAGAGGCATGGCTAGGAAACAGATGACTCTTCTTTTGAACTTTTTGTGCTTGTGCTATCTGTGAGACAGCCAAGGGAGGAAGTATGACCAGAAGTTGGGTGCACACATGTGACTCTTAAGACAGCTGTGAGGCAAGTATAGTAGGTTTTCACTAATTGATAACTTTAGTCAACAAATTTGGATATCAAAGCTTAGACGGGTAGTAGATGTAATTGTACACAGGGCCTGCTTTAGATTAAAAAAAGAGGGGAATCACAACATTCTCATGAGAATTTTTAGCATTTTAAGAACAGGCAAAAGAAGGGAAAGCATCAATTGCCAGTCCTTTAGTGGATAGTTCTACACTATTTTTCACATTATTGTTATTGATTGCTCTACTAATACTTTTTCTCTTAATGAGCAGGAGACACTCAGGAAAGTTGTGATATGCCTGAAATCACATTGCTACAAAGTGGCAGCTTCGGCTGCCCAACATGGACAGCTTAACTAATGCTGACTAAGATCTTTTCCCACTACACCCTGTTAACTTTCTCTTATGTACATGTCCCTCTCTTGGATTCTTGCCCTCGTGGAATTTCCAGCCAAGTTACAGAAAACTATAAATATCAATGCTGTGGTATGGGTTATAAATCCTATAAGAGTTGGGAGAAGGTTATCAGTGGGAGTTTCCAATCCTATTACAGAGCCAGTAAAATCAATAAGGGTCTTATCTAAGCTGAGAATAACAGATGTGTTACTCTGAACCATGATAAGAGGTTAGGAGGAGAAACTAGTATTTTAGCAAAGCAAAAATAATTAATTGCATAGTATTACAATCTTCTTTTTATCTTTTCATTTTGATTTAAAATTCATTTTTATAGCACAAGTATTGAATTTCAATGTATTAAATAAGAAATTAAGCAGAATAGAAACATAACATAAATATGTCTGTAATATATATTATATATGTACACAGTAGTATTACAATGTATATATTTACACACACATATACATTTATATCACAGTAATAAAAATAAAACTCAATAGTCAATCTGAGAAACAAACGACTAAATTTTATCTTTATCACTTATATTCACATTGTCAGTGTTTAGATTTTGGTTTCGATTGTTTCCAAAGCAATTATTTTCCATCTGCAATAAATGAAAATGTTTGGGTTTGTTGTAGAAATGTTTAAGATGCTTAAGCTAAACAAAATGTGTGTCTCTACACTGAGAAACATCCGATCAAAACAGTGGTTTTGGTGTTTTGAACTGTCTCAGACAAAATGCATGCTGATCTAATTAATACTGCAAAAGATTTTTCAAAAGGAAAAATAGCTGGGCTTGTTATTATATATGGTCATACATTATAATAACTAGACAATTAGTTTTTAAGAAAACAAAAATGAATCAGTAATTGTCAGTCACATTGTGCCAAGCAGTTTCAACTACTTAGAGACCACAGTCTTTAAAGTGACTTTAAAGACTGATTCCTTGCAGAGCTTTCCTTTGACTTCTGTAAACTTTCTCAAAACACTCAGTGGTAGTTTCCTATAACAAAGTTTCATACACTCAGTTCCGTTCAGTTCAGTCTCTCAGTCATGCCTGACTCTTTGCGACTCCATGAATCACAGCATGCCAGGCCTCCCTGTCCATCACCAACTCCCGGAGTTCATTCAAACTCATGTCCATCGGGTCGGTGGTTCCATCCAGCCATCTCATGTTCTGTCGTCCCCTTCTCCTCCTGCCCCCAATCCCTCCCAGTATCAAGGTCTTTTCCAATGAGTCAACTCTTCGCATGAGGTGGCCAAAGTATTGGAGTTTCAGCTTTAGCATCAGTCCTTCCGATGAACACCCAGGACTGGTCTCCTTTAGGATGGACT
>NW_011491078.1:14218-14412 GCF_000754665.1 Bison bison bison | reverse complement strand
CGTACTCCTTTTCCTATTTGGAACCAGTCTGTTGTTCCATGTCCAGTTCTAACTGTTGCTTCCTGATCTGCATATAGGTTTCTCAAGAGGCAGGTCAGGTGGTCTGCTATACCCATTTCTTTCAGAATTTTCCACAGTTTATTGTGATTCACACAGTCAAAGGCTTTGGCATAGTCAATAAAGCAGAAATAGAT
>NW_011491078.1:9299-12176 GCF_000754665.1 Bison bison bison | reverse complement strand
TTATATTCTTTTAATGCTTTGCTTGACGTTAGCAAAGAGTCAGACATGGGACTGAGCATGCACACACACCCTTATAGTATTTTTCCTCTTACATTCTAGAGTCTTATGAAAGTTACAGCATATGTGTTTTAATGAATGACTACTAATGTAGAGTCCTAGATAGATAACACAAGGAAGAAAAGATAATGAGATATGCAAGAAGAATCCCATTGGCTATGGGAAAAATGTTTACATTCTAGTTACAAGATAAAAATCAATCAATTATTTGCCTATTGGTTTTAGAAGTGGGTTTCCTTGATACAAAGAGTAAGACAAGCACATAAGATCAGGAACTGAAGTATTCAGAGATGCTGGATATCAACAGGCCTAGGTATGGTCCCATGATTCTGGTACTGAGAGGAGAAAATACAAAAGAAAGACACATGGCCCTTTACAGTAAAATGTGAATAGAGCTCAAAGGGTTATTCTTTTTTTTTTTTTAATATAAATTTATTTATTTTCATTGGAGGCTAATTACTTTATAATATTGTATGGGTTTTGCCATACATTGACATGAATCCACCATGGGTGTACATGTGTTCCCCACCTCCCTCCTCATGGGTTATTCTTTTTAAAAATGAATCTTTTAAATTTATCTTGGCTTAGAATATAAGAGAACTATAACAGTCCTTTGGGGAATAAATCTGCTAATTATGTCAGAGGGATTAACTGGAGTAACACTCTATGCATGTTTTCCCATGTTTGTTCCTAACATTTATTTTCCCATTTGAATGAGTGTGTGTGTGTGTTTGTGTGTGTGTTTCAACAGGCTAAAGCTATAATTGACCATATAACAGCACTGTCTTAATTTACTCTCCTTTTCTACACAATTGAAAGGAATAGATATATTGGACCAAATAGTATCATATTTTGAAGTATTTGCCCTCAGTTCTGAGCATTATATTCTGTATTTTAAATAATGATTTAGGAGAAGACAGCTCTGAAAAATATAGGGTCAAAGCAAGACAAAAACTCATCTCAGAACAATGGTTGAAACCCAGTTTTACTTGAATAATGAACTAGAATATTGATGAAGATTACTTTACATTTTTAACACTTTTACCCCATGGTATATAACAAATTTATGTCAATTATAGTCCTAGTTCCAAAAGCTATTGGGTTATTTTAAAATGACCTGGCAGACATTTAAGATGTCTATGATTTATTTTATGATTATAATTTATTTTAAGATGCCCTTTGTGCAATAAAGTTTATTTAGGTTTAGTTAGGTTAGTTTTGATTCATTTTCAAGATAATACTATTGCAAAGGAGGATGCATTGGAAAGTCTTCTGATTAGACTCCAGAAGAAAAAATAAGCACACACATTTCTGGAAGAGACATATTAATAAAATGCTGAAAAACGTCTGAAGAACTATATTCTCTAGTGAGCTATGACCATCCAGAATACATATTAGTCTTTACAGACACTATAAAAAAGTTTAGAGATCTAATAGAAAGACTGTTTTGAATTATGGAATTCAAATACAACCTTTTATATTGTTAATCTTTCTTGAAGTATAAAGAGATGGGAATATAGAGAAAAAAACTATTTCATCTTAAATTTAGCCCTGTGTATTTTTTCTTTTTAACTCACCTGCCTTTTGTGGATACCTATGATTCATATAATATCTATGAACTATTATAGATGATACAAAATAACTGTTTGATTTAATTCTTATATATAGGAGTCTGTAGTATATATGAATTGGATATATAAGTAAAACATCATTTTTTAGGAAAATTCTGCAGAGAAAGCAAGCCATTAATCTTAAATTAAGAATAACTCCATGATAAGAGGAATCGTGTTCACCTTGATTATTTCTATAGTTGAAGCATTTAACATAGTGCTTTATGCATTGAGGGTATTTAATGAGTATTTCTGGAATATCAGGATGAAATTGATCAACAATTTTTGGATGACAAGATTTTAGATGTCTTGGGAAGGATGACTGCAATTTGAATTGGAATGTACTGGAAAACCAGCTAAAAGCAATGTGGAAAAACTGAAAATTGAAGTGAACCTTGAAGAATGCATAATATTTGGATCAAAAAAGAATGGAATGTATATAGGTGTATGTTCTGTCCATATACGTTATATATATGTATGTACAATAAAAGTGTATGCTGATATGTGTGTATAGAAGCAATATGAAAAAAATAAAAATGGCAGGTAGAGACATGCTATAGAGAGAAAGGAAATTACTATGCAATAGTAACTAATCTTTTGGAAATTAAATAGAAAATAAAGTTGAATAGGTTGGGAGAAACCAATAGATTGGAAAGTATTGTTCTTCTCTTTTAGACATTTAAGCTTTTTTGTAAAGTCAGTGAAGAATTCTCTACCCAATAAAACAGATTTCAATGATTTTAGTCCATCAAAAAAAGAGCCAAAGGTGAATAAGATTTTTGCCCAAAACAGAAAGAATTGAATTGTCATTAATTAAAGTGGGAAAAGTTGAAGAAGAAATTTTGGAGAGAAAATCAAGTGTTCATTTTTGGATCTATTAATTTTGAGATGCTATTAAACTAATTTAGATGAGGTTAGTTAAATAGAAATTTGCATAGTAAGTTCCAGAGATACAAATGTGGCTATTGCCAGTATAGAGATGAGATTAAACCATAAGGTTGAATCAGATCAGATCAGATTAGATGAGTCGCTCAGTCGTGTCCGACTCTTTGCAACCCCATGAATCGCAGCACGCCAGGCCTCCCTGTCCATCACCAACTCCCGGAGTTCACTCAGACTCACATCCATCGAGTCAGTGATTCCATCCAGCCATCTCATCCCCTGCCATCCCCTTCTCCTCCTGCCGCCAATCCCTCCCAGCATCAGAGTC
>NW_011491078.1:5067-7812 GCF_000754665.1 Bison bison bison | reverse complement strand
TAAGAGAAACCCAAGTAAGATGGTAGGTGTTGCAAGAGGGCATCAGAGGGCAACCACACTGAAACCATACTCACAGAAAACCAGTCAATCTAATCACACTAGGATCACAGCCTTGTCTAACTCAATGAAACTAAGCCATGCCCGTGGGGCAACCCAAGATGGGTGGGTCATGGTGGACAGATCTGACAGAATGTGGTCCACTGGAGAAGGGAATGGCAAACCACTTCAGTATTCTTGCCTTGAGCACCCCATGAACAGTATGAAAAGGCAAAATGATAGGATACTGAAAGAGAAACTCCCCAGGTCAGTAGGTGCCCAATATGCTACTGGAGATCAGTGGAGAAATAACTCCAGAAAGAATGAAGGGATGGAGCCAAAGCAAAAAGAATACCCAGCTATGGATGTGACTGGTGATAGAAGCAAGGTCCGATGCTGTAAAGAGCAATATTGCATAGGAACCTGGAATGTCAGGTCCATGAATCAAGGCAAATTGGAAGTGGTCAAACAAGAGATGGCAAGAGTGAATGTCGACATTCTAGGAATCAGCGAACTGAAATGGACTGGAATGGGTGAATTTAACTCAGATGACCATTATATCTACTACTGCGGGCAGGGATCCCTCAGAAGAAATGGAGTGGCCATCATGGTCAACAAAAGAGTCTGAAATGCAGTACTTGGATGCAACCTCAAAAACGACAGAATGATGTCTGTTCATTTCCAAGGCAAATCATTCAATATCATAGTAATTCAAGTCTATGCCCCAACCAGTAAGGTTGAATAAAATCACTCAAAAAGTAAGAGTATTACAAAACAAAAGAGAAGAGGCTCAGGACTAACTTTCAGGGACCTCTAACTTTGAGGATTAAAGAAAATGGGAGGAATCTACAAAGAAAAATAAAGATGAGTAGCTTCAAAAATGAAGGGATCTGGAGAATCACATGTTTTAAGAATCATTTGCTGTTCTTAGGTCAAGCAAGTTAAGACTGGAGAATCAATCTTTGGACTTAGAATGGGGAGATCATTGTGGTAATGTTGGGGCCAGAATATGAATACAGTAGGTTTAAGAGAATAGGAAGAGATGAATTGAAGACAATGGGTATAAATAACTCTTTCAAGGAAATTCTTGGTTAATTTCCAATTAAAATGCATGAATCATAAGTATAAACTATTAATAAAAATAATTGATAAAATAAAACTATAAAGAAACTAAGATCATGGCATCCAGTCCCATCATTTCATGGCAACAGATGGGGAAAAAGTGGAAACAGTGACAGATTTAATTTTCTTGGGCTCGAAAATCACGTCAGATGATGACTGAAGCTATGGAATTCAAAGATGCTTGCTCCTTGGAAGAAAAGCAATGACAAACCTAGACAGTATATTAAAAAGTAGAGACTTTGCTGACAAAGGTCCATATTGTCAAAGCTATGGTTTTTCCAGTAGTAATGTATAGATGTGAGACTTGGACAATAAAGAAGGCTGATGTTGTTGTTCAGTTGCTCAGTCGTGTCCAGCTGTCTGCGACTCCATGGACTACAGCACGGCGGGCTTCCCTGTCCTTCACCATCACCTGTAGCTTGCTCAAACTCATGTCCATTGAGTTAGTGATGCCATCAAACCGTCTTGTTCTCAGTTGTCCCCTCCCCTTCTCATTCTGCCTTCAGTCTTTCCCAGCATCAGGTTCTTTTCTAATGAGTCGGCTCTTCACATCATGTGGCCAAAGTATTGGAGCTTCAGCCTCAGCCTCAGTCCTTCCAATGATTATTCAGGACTTATTTCCTTTAGGATTAACTGGTTTGATCTCTTTGCTTTCTATGACTAGCAAAGATGGTGGAGTAGAAGGATGTCTGCTTATCTTCAGTGAGAACACCAAAGTTGCAACTAAGTGCTGAACAACCATCGACAGAAGAATGTTGGATCCCACAAAAAAGAAATCCCATGTCCAAGGGTGAAGGAGAAGGAGAAACCCCAACAAGATTGCAGGAAGGGTGAAACTATGTTTAGAATCAGACTCCATACCTTCAGAGACACTCAGAGGGTGCAAACAAAAGCCTTGTGCTCACTAGGACCCAAAGAAAGGAGGAGTGATCCCACAAGAGACTGAGCCAGACTTGCCTTTGAGTGTCTGAGTGTTTCCTATGGAGGCACAGTTCAGCAGTGGCCTGCCGAGGGGACAAGGACTCTGGCTGAAGCAGACTGGGAGGCATGGCATCTGGCATAAGCCCTCTTGGAGGAGGTCGCCATTAGCCTTACCATAGGGCCACTGAGCAGACGACTCACAAACTGGATATCAATGATATGAAATAAGTTCTTGCACTGTCACAAAAGTTCTAGTACATACAACAGACTTCCCAAACTGTGGATCTGGCAAAGGGACTGAGAACCCCCAGAGAATTTGATTTCAAAGGCCAGTAGGATTTGATTACAGAACTTCCACAGGACTGGGGAAACAGACTCTTGCAGGGCACAAACAAAATCTTGTGTGCACCAGGACTCGGAGAAAGGAGCAGTGACCCCACAAGAGACTGAGCCAGACTTGTCTGTGAGTGTCCATGAGTCTCCAGTGGGGGCATGTGTAGTAGTCAGGGGCACTGAATACAACAGCCCTGGGAGCTGCTGCATTCTGGCATAAGTCCTTTTGAAGGAGGTCACCATTGCCATCATTACCCCTACCACAGTTTGGCCTCAAGCCAAACTACAGGGTGAGAACACATCCCGACCCATTAGCAGAAAAATTGGATTAAA
>NW_011491078.1:1881-2469 GCF_000754665.1 Bison bison bison | reverse complement strand
TCAGATATGCAGAAGATACCACTCTTACAGAAGAAAGCGAAGAAGAACTAAAGAGCCTCTTGATGAAATTGAAAGAGGAGAGTGAAAAAATTGGCTTAAAATTCAACATTCAGAAAACTAAGATCATGGCATCTGGTCCCATCACTTTGTTGCAAATAGATTGGGAAACAATGGAAACAGTGAGAAAATTTATTTTTGGGGGGCTCCAAAACCCTGCAGATGGTGACTGCAGCCATGAAATGAAAAGAAGCTTACTCCTTGAAAGAAAAGTTATGACCAACCTAGACAGCATGTTATAAAGCAGAGCTGTTACTTTGTCAACAAAGGTCTGTCTAGTCAAAGCTATGGTTTTTCCAGTGGTCATGTATGGATGTGAGAGTTGGACTATAAAGAAAGCTGAGCACCGAAGAATTTATGGTTTTGAACTGTGGTGTTGAAGAAGACTCTTGAGAGTCCCTTGGACTCCAAGGAGATCCAACCAGTCCATCCTAAAGGAAATCATCCCTGAATATTCATTGGGAGGAATGATGTTGAAGCGGAAACTCCAATACTTTGACCACCTGATGCAAAGACTGACTCACCAGAAAA
>NW_011491078.1:945-1309 GCF_000754665.1 Bison bison bison | reverse complement strand
GTTTCATACTGTGGAGAGACCCTGCAGAGCCCCACAGGCATTTAGTTGAGATCCCAGACCCCTTTGGAGAACAGGCAACCACCACTGTATGAACAGGACTAATGACAAACCTCTGACAATTTCAAAGAATAAAACAAATCTAACATGATTGAAAAAAGTAGAGAGTAATTTAACTACTTTGGAAGGAATGATGCTAAAGCTGAAACTCCAGTTCTTTGGCCACCTCATGAGAAGAGTTGACTCATTGGAAAAGACTCTGATGCTGGGAGGGATTGGGGGCAGGAAGAGAAGTGGGCGACAGAGGCTGAGATGGCTGGATGGCATCACTGACTTGATGGACGTGAGTCTGAGTGAACTCCGGGAG
>NW_011491078.1:533-845 GCF_000754665.1 Bison bison bison | reverse complement strand
AAAAAAAAAAAAAAAAAAAAAGACCTAAAACGCTTAGAAAATTCTATTAGAAGGAAAAACTTAATTGAAAATCAGCAAACCATTATCCAGATTAATCAAGAAACAGAGGGAGAAAAATCAAATCAATAAAGTTAGAAATGAAAATGGAGAGATCACAACAGACAACATAGAAATACAAAGGATCATAAGAGACTACTATCAACAATTATATGCCAATAAAATGGACAACTTGAAAGAAATGGACAAATTCTTAGAAAAGTATAACTTTCCAAAACCGAACCAGGAAGAAATAGAAAATCTTAACAGACCCAT
>NW_011491078.1:0-433 GCF_000754665.1 Bison bison bison | reverse complement strand
ACAGAGACTGAAGTGGCTGGTGTTTGTAAGGCAGGGTGTTAGGAAGGATGGAGCTATGCCGAGAGGAGCGTCAGAAGTGTATGAGAGGCCTATTGCAAGCTCTTGGCCAAAGTACAGGGTAGATCTCTATGTGTCCCATCCAGCAGTAGTTGCTGGTGGCTTGATAGAAGAACAGAGATATCAGAGGTTGTTAGTGTTTCATACTGTGGAGAGACCCTGCAGAGCCCCACAGGCATTTAGTTGAGATCCCAGACCCCTTTGGAGAACAGGCAACCCACCACTGTATGAACAGGACTAATGACAAACCTCTGACAATTTCAAAGAATAAAACAAATCTAACATGATTGAAAAAAGTAGAGAGTAATTTAACTACTTTGGAAGGAATGATGCTAAAGCTGAAACTCCAGTTCTTTGGCCACCTCATGAGAAGAGT
>NW_011491077.1:3685-4285 GCF_000754665.1 Bison bison bison | reverse complement strand
GGGTCGTGAAGTATCTTTTTTGTATAGTTCCTCTGTGTATTCTTGCCACCTCTTCTTATATCTTCTGCTTCTGTTAGGTCCATACCATTTCTGTCCTTTATTGTGCCCATCTTTGCATGAAATGTTCCCTTGGTATCTCTAATATTCTTGAAGAGCTCGCTAGTCCTTCCCATTCTGTTGTTTTCCTCTATTTCTTTGCACTGATCGCTGAGGAAGGCCTCTTATCTCTCCTTGCTCTTCTTTGGACTCTGCGTTCAGCTGGGTGTATCTTTCTTTCCTTTTCTCCTTTGCCTTTCACTTCCCTTCTTTTCTCAGCTATTTGTAAGGCCTCCTCAGACAGCCATTTTGCCTTTTTGCATTTCTCTTGGGGATGGTCTTGATCACTGCCTCCTGTATGATGTCACGAACCTCTGTCCATAGTTCTTCAGACACTCTATCAGATCTAATCCCTTGAATCTATTTGTCACTTCCATTGTATAATCGTAAGGGATTCGATTTAGGTTATATCTGAATGGTCTACTGGTTTTCCCTACTTTCTTCAATTTAAGTCTGAATTTGGCAATAAGGAGCTCATGATCTGAGCCACAGTCAGTTCCCGGT
>NW_011491077.1:0-436 GCF_000754665.1 Bison bison bison | reverse complement strand
GGGCAGCCGCCTGGCCCTGAAGGCCCCCCCTCCACTACCCAGTCAGGCCTGCCCTCGCTGAGTCCTCGGGCCGTCCTGGGCGCTGCGGTGGGCAGGGAGGGCACCCAGGGCTCGGCATCTCTGACCGCCCCTCCTACCGCGGGACCGGGACCAGAGTGCACACTCTCACTGCTCCCCACTGGGAGCCTCGGGAGGCTCCTTGCCGTGCCTCAGTGTCCCCACCTGGACAGAGGGGAGTCAGCCCTCCTCCTGCCCTTGGCTGGGCTCAGATTGAGCTCCCATCAGAGCTTGCGTGGACTCATCGGCCCATCCTCCATGCGGGCCCAGCCCGACCAGGCTCCGAGGCCTCAGAACCTCTTGCGCATTCTGGGCCTTTGTGTCCTCCTTGGTAGACATAAGAGGCTTTTGGACAAAGTCAGGGGCTCAGACCCTGGGT
>NW_011491076.1:5374-6217 GCF_000754665.1 Bison bison bison | reverse complement strand
GCTTATTTGGGACAGTAGCTCACATGAGCAGATGTACTGCTCTGGGCAGCAACTTGTTTCAAAGACTTACTTGGCGAGATCAAGAGAAGAGAAGATAAAGAGAGAATGAGGTACATTCTAAAGCCAAACTTTATATACTTGGAGATTTCATAGCTACTGTAAGATGTTTCCAGATCCCTCTGAAGGGCATCAAGTAAAGGAGAGGCTGGCCCTTGCAGAGTCATAAAGAGGCCTGGAGACTAGCAGTCTAATAGCCAGGGATACTTTGGCTCTAGGCCAGTCCAGAAACTTGTCATTAGTAAGTAGGACCTAAGAATCCTGCCATATTAGAACTGGAACTGGAAGACAAATACGAGCCAAAAGAGAACTGTCAGGGCCAAGCTATCATGAGCAGGTGGCTCTGACAGTACCAGGGGCATTCATTTGTTAGGCAGCTTCCTTCTGCACTGATATGATCCTGTTTTACCTGTGGTCTCTCCCTTTCAAGAAAGCCAACTCAATCTTCAGGCTTCCTTCAGGTTAAAAGCAAGTCTAATCTCTCATGCAGGCATAGACTTCAGAGCTGTTAACCTCCTTTCACATGGATTAACTCTTTCAAACTCCACAATGGTCATGGAGAATGCAGAAGGTACTGCATTGTGATCCCTAAGAAGCTGAAGCTTTAGGTATTACTCTAAGGTCTCTGGAGAAGATAGTCTCTCTCTCTGCTCTGGTTTTCAGCTGTAACCTCTCTGCCCTGCTCTATATGAGAGAGGGCAAATTATGCCATATCAAACTATAGCATGTTATTCAAATATCAGGGTCTGATATTTAATGAAAATTGGGCTCACTGTCCTCATTTTA
>NW_011491076.1:886-1761 GCF_000754665.1 Bison bison bison | reverse complement strand
ACTGTGGTGTTGGAGAAGACTCTTGAGAGTCCCTTGGACTGCAAGGAGATCCAACCAGTCCATCCTAAAGAAAATCAGTCTTGAATATTCATTGGAAGGACTGATGCTGAAGCTGAAAGTCCAATACTTTAGCCACCTGATGCGAAGAACTGACTCATTGCAAAAGACCCTGATGCTGGGAAAGATTGAAGGCAGGAGGAGAAGGCGACAACAAAGCATGAGATGGTTGGATGGAATCACTGACTCGATGGACATGAGTTTGAGCAAGCTCCAGGAGTTGGTGGTGGACAGGGAAGCCTGGTGTGCTGCAGTCCATGGAGTCACAAACAGTTGGACACGACTAAGCGACTGAACTGAAGTGACACCTACAGGGTGACCTACTTTAATATGGAGGAAATCATCTTATCTCTGAGCTGGATGACTTCATATTAAAAAAAAAAAAATCCCCTCCAATTAGCCAAAAGATGAAGTGGATAATGTTATCCGAAGTGTGTATATAACATTTGAATCAGTTCTAATGAAGTGGATGAAACTGGAGCCTATTATACAGAGTGAAGTAAGCCAGAAGGAAAAACACCAATACAGTACACTAACGCATATATATGGAAATTTAGAAAGATGGTAACAATAACCCGGTGTATGAGACAGCAAAAGAGACACTGATGTATAGAACAGTCTTATGGACTCTGGGAGAGGGAGAGGGTGGGAAGATTTGGGAGAATGGCATTGAAACATGTAAAATATCATGTATGAAACGAGATGCCAGTCCAGGTTCGATGCACGATACTGGATGCTTGGGGCTAGTGCACTGGGATGACCCAGAGGGATGGTATGGGGAAGGAGGAGGGTTCAGGATGGGGAACACATGTATACCT
>NW_011491076.1:536-786 GCF_000754665.1 Bison bison bison | reverse complement strand
AATAATGCTATTTGAAACTTTAGTATGAAGAAGAGAAATTTCTGTAATCCAGGAAGAAAGGCCCTCCCTGCTTATGCCATCCTTAATTCACAGATCTTATAATAAATCACCTCCAGCATCACAAACAAGAGTTTCTACATAGATGGTTAAGACTATAGGTCTTTGTCCACCTGAAACTTGAATGGGTAAACAAGAGCATGTTTGAACTCATCTCAAGAAATCAAAACACTGTTGCCATTAGCCTAAAATG
>NW_011491076.1:0-436 GCF_000754665.1 Bison bison bison | reverse complement strand
GGGGAAAAAGTTTACTGCCATCAGAGTTGACCCTTAAATTCAGATCTCTGACTTTACAGCCCAATGCTCCTGCTACCTTCACTATGTTCTTCTTGCATGGTAATCTGTCAAGTGTTTCATCTCTCTATCTCCAAGGAGCCCTATCATTCCCTATTCCTCCAAAGAGAGTGCCCCCTGTTCAACACACAGAAACTGATCTTTGATATTCCTACACAGCATATTTCCAATAGAGAAGGATCACCCAACCTCAAAGGCTAGAGAAGTTTCTCCCCAAAGCTCCCTATTCATACTCCTCTCCTGCCCTCTTAGCATCATTCACCTACTCTTTTGACTCCTTTAAGGCAAAAAACTCAACAAAAGTTACATTACAGCTCAGATCTCACTGGATCTGAATTCTAATCCTAGTCAAGCAAAGGTTAAGTTAGTCCAGTCTACC
>NW_011491075.1:4860-5238 GCF_000754665.1 Bison bison bison | reverse complement strand
TGCACCTGAGAGGTTGAAAGCCCTGTCTTTAACAGGACAGTGAGTCAGGGCACAGCAGTGTAAGCCCGTTATTGGGGAACATGCCAAAGAATATCCAGAAGAGATCCCTAAAGAGAACATTTCAAGAGGTGAGTCTTCATGGGTGTGCATCAAACAAGGGATTCCTTAACTGTATTTGTCCCAGTAAGCATCCTGTTCCGATTTGGTCTTCATCTGAGCACGGGAGTTAATTTGATAACACAGCAAACAGTTTAAAATGGCAGCTGAGCACAGGCAGCAGGTACACTGACAGCCGATCCTACATCAACATCAGCAGCTACAATTCTCAGCCATCTTTGATCTTTAAAGCACTATTCTGATCTGTCAAATGAAGTTATC
>NW_011491075.1:0-442 GCF_000754665.1 Bison bison bison | reverse complement strand
CTTATCTATTTCACACAATCTCAAGCATAATTTTAAATGTAGCCAATATTCAAGTAAAAACAGTAGAACAATTGCTTTCCTATAATGAGCAGTCACGAAAGATTTCATTGAATATTAATAGGTTCTAGTGAGGAGACTAAACCCCTTTCATGGGGAGTTGTGGAAATTCTTTTCCTTAAGTTAAGGAAACCCTTTCTCTTTATACATTTTGTCTATTGCTGGTACCCTGAAAGACTTAAGCAAAGCAAAGCCACTTCACTTTACTGTTTCTGACAAAACAAACAAGCAAAGCAACCCTAACACACAGGCGCATAGACGTATGTAATACAGCCAATAGAGGTAGGTCAAATATAAGGCAATGGTATCGGAAATACAAAGGCTTCCATGGTGGCTCAGTGGTAAAGAATTCACCTGCTAATGCAGGAGACCTAGGTTTGATCCC
>NW_011491074.1:4496-5532 GCF_000754665.1 Bison bison bison | reverse complement strand
CAACTCAGTGGACATCAGTTTGAGTAAACTCTGGGAGCTGGTGATGGACAGGGAGGCCTGGTGTGCTGCAGTCCATGGGGTTGCAAAGAGTCAGACACAACTGAGCCACTGAACAATAAAATTCTCTGAATATCCTGTTAAAACGGAAGGGAAATCCGAAGGAGCAGTCTGACTGACCCGCAGGGCCTCAGAGGAAGTGACCAAGAACCCACATGTGAACTTGAGTCACTAAAGAAGCTTTTCAAAGATTCTGGGTGGGGTTGGTTCTATTTCATTCAAACATATCATCCAGCTCTTGCCACATGGTCTGGTAGAGCTAGCCCCGTGGTGTGTGTGTGTGCGCGTGTGAGTGTTCAATCGTGTCCAACTCTTATGACCCTATGAACTGTACCTGCCAGGATCCTCTGTCCATGAGATTCTCCAGGCAAGACTACTGGAGTGGGTTCCAAGTCCTTCTCCAGGGGAATCTTCCCCACCCAGGGATCAAACCCACATCTCTTGCATCTCCTGCATTGGCAGGCAGATTCTTTATGACTGCAATACAAATCACAGAATTTTAAGGAACGCCCTGTACCTGGTAAGAATTGAGTAGCTTTTCCATTGTGGATATACTGACTCATCAACCCGTAGTACAGTTCTTGAGCTGGATGGTTTTCAAGCATTTCCAGGTGGAGGGACTCTTTGATGAAGTGAAATTTACTTGGAAATAAAGGGGATGAGAGAAACACAGAATGAAGGAGAGGGGCCAGGACTCTACCCGCTGCCCCTCTGAGCCTTGAGCCCCCCAGCAGTGGTTCTGAAGGACATCTAGGTTACCTCAGCACAGAACTGACCTATGATATGATTCACTGAATTTAGTGATAGGATAGAATGCCCGGGCTTTCCAGGTGGCACTATCGGTAAAGAACCCACCTGCCAATGCAGGAGACATAGGAGACCCGGGTTCCGTCCCTGGGTTGGGAAGTTTCCCTGAAGGAGGGCATGGCAACCCACTCCAGTGTTCTTGTCTGGAGAATCCCATGGACAGAGGAGCCTG
>NW_011491074.1:0-444 GCF_000754665.1 Bison bison bison | reverse complement strand
ATAAAATTCTCTGAATATCCTGTTAAAACGGAAGGGAAATCCGAAGGAGCAGTCTGACTGACCCGCAGGACCTCAGAAGAAGTGACCAAGAACCCACATGTGACCTTGAGTCACTAAAGAAGCTTTTCAAAGATTCTGGGTGGGGTTGGTTCTATTTCATTCAAACATATCATCCAGCTCTTACCACGTGGTCTGGTAGGGCTAGCCCCGTGGTGTGTGTGTGTGCGCGTGTGAGTGCTCAATCGTGTCCAACTCTTTATGACCCCATGAACTGTACCTGCCAGGATCCTCTGTCCATGAGATTCTCCAGGCAAGACTACTGGAGTGGGTTGCCAAGTCCTTCTCCAGGGGATCTTCCCCACCCAGGGATCAAACCCATATCTCTCGCATCTCCTGCATTGGCAGGCAGATTCTTTATGACCGCAACACAAATCACAGAATTTT
>NW_011491073.1:10652-11391 GCF_000754665.1 Bison bison bison | reverse complement strand
CCATCTCATCCTCTGTCGTCCCCTTCTCCTCCTGCCCTCAATCTTTCCCAACATCAGGGTCTTTTCCAAGGAGTCAGCTTTTCGCATCAGATGGCCAAAGTATTGGAGTTTCAGCTTCAGCATCAGCCCTTCCAGTGAATATTCAGGACTGATCTCCTTTATGATGGACTGGTTGGATCCGCTTGCAGTCCAAGGGACTCTCAAGAGTCTTCAACACTACAGTTCAAAAGCATCAATTCTTCTGCGCTCAGCTTTCTTTATAGTCCAACTCTCACATCCATGCATGACTACTGGAAAAACCATAGCCTTGACTAGACGGACCTTTGATGGCAAAGTAATATGTCCGCTTTTTAATTCCAAGGAGCTTTTTTTCCAAGGAGCAAGCGTCATTTAATTTCATGGCTGCAGTCACCATCTACAGTGATTTTGAAGCCCAAGAAAATAAAGTCTGTCACTGTTTCCATTGTTTCCCCATCTATTTGCCATGAAGTGATGGGACCGGATGCCATGATCTTAGTTTTTTGAATGTTGAGCTTTAAGCCAACTTTTTCACTCTCCTCTTTCACTTTCACCAAGAGACTCTTTATTTCTTCTTCACTTTCTGCCATAAGGGTGGTATCATCTGTGTATCTGAGGTTATTGATATTTCTCCCAGCAATCTTGATTCCACCTTGTGCTTCATCCAGCCTGGCATTTCCCATGATGTACTCTGCATATAAGTTAAATAAGCAGGGTGACA
>NW_011491073.1:9392-10552 GCF_000754665.1 Bison bison bison | reverse complement strand
TTCCTCAGGAGCTTGGCTAGCCGACCCCTTGAAGCCAGTTCCTGCCTCCCACTGGCCAGCTTCCTGTTCCTGGTTTGCCCTGGGCACCAACCAGACCTGGGGCATTGTTCCTATCCGTCCATGCCCACTGACTCTGCGTAGGCTTGGTGTGGCTCCCATAGGCCCTGGACGGCCCAGCCCCACCCCGATCTTGTGTGCTCCTCACCTGTGCCCTGCACCCTGCGTGGCTGCCCCTTGCCAGAGGGCATGGCCCACCTGAGACTGCTCCTGGTTCCACCATCTGCTCGTCCCCAGCCAGGACCTGGGCTTTGAGTGGGAAGTGGAGAAAGGCCCATTTTGGAGGGTCAGGGCACTGCAGGGTCTGGAGCTAGGGGGACATGCAAAAGCCTCCAATGGAACACAGCGTTGGGGGAGTTACCTGAGATTTGGGGTGTCATTTGTCCGTCCACACACTCACTCTCTGGGTATTTACCAAGCACGTCTTCTTCTGCACCCACAGCCTTCTGGGCTTCTTGATGTGGGCAGCAGACCTCTGATGGCTAACCGCACTGGGCGCTTCAGAGAAGCACCCCTCACAGGCTGCAGGGCCAGGAGCTGTGAGCAAAGGCAGCCTGCGGGGCCTTCTTGCACAGGTGACAGCGCCACCACCCAGCCCTTGGAGACCCAGCTAGGCAGAAGGAAGGGGAAGCCTGCTACCGGGGGCCACCTCAGGGCCGGGCCTTGCCAGACCAGCTCACTCTTTAGGAACCCCTCCCAGGAACCCAGGGACACTGTCCCATTCCTCAGGGGGTGGGAGGGGGCCGACGGGGAGGGTGGGGAGCCAGGGCCCCCAGCCAGCGGAAGGAGGGTCTGAAGCAACTCCCCACACTGACACCGGAGGGCGCCTGAAGCCCGCTGTCAGCTTCGCCAGCCTGGGCAAGGGCGGTCCAGGGCCCTGGGAGTCCCTCCAGAACTGGACCTAGGTCTCAGCAAAGGCAACCGACCGGGATTCCTGCTCCCTTCCTCCCACTGGAGACTTCTTTGCCTTCTATGTGCTCAGTGCCACACCCTCTGCTCAGCTCAGTTCAGTCGCTCAGTCCTGTCCGACTCTCTGCGACCCCATGGACTGCAGCACACCAGGCTTCCCTGTCCATCACCAACTCCCAGAGTTTATTCAAACT
>NW_011491073.1:4957-6117 GCF_000754665.1 Bison bison bison | reverse complement strand
GTGAGACCAGGCAGGGCCACCCGGTCCTGAAGGGCTGGGGGAGGGGATGACGGCCATAGCTGTCCAGGGCTCCCTGGCCCGGCGGTGACCTCCCTCCCCTCCCCTAGCCCAGTATAACAGAAGTCCACTGTGAGCCTGTCACCATGGAGACGCAGCCCCGCCTCCCCGCAGGGCACCAGGCCCAGCTCTTTGCTCTCCTGGAGGTCGGAGCCTGACCCCACGGGGGATGGCGGGGGTGTCTGCTCTGTCCCCTGACCCCCGAACCCATCATAACCTCCTGCCCCATGGGCTGGTCTGGTGTCTTTGGGTCCCAGGAAGCAGCTCTGGGAGACAGGGAGTTACTGCCTGCTGGTACTGCATGGGAGACGGGCGGGCACCTGGCCCTGCAGCTCCAGGCCTGTGGGCCCTGTGCCTGCGTGCTGGCCCATGGCTGTGTGTGCATCACACACGCACAAACCTTTAGTGTTACAAGTGCAGGGTGTCTTCAGAGTGTGCACACAAGTTATCTGAGACCACAGGTGCCATCAGGCCCTGAGGGGGGTCTGGGAGCTTGCCCTTGCCCTGGACACAGGAGTGTCCAGCTGGGGGAGGGCTCAGGGCTCCACTCCTGCCCTGCCCTGCATGTCAGCTGCCTGCAGACCCTGCAGTGATGCCGAGCTCCTCCTGGCCGTGTGCACCAGTGACTTTGGTGAGTGCCCCGCTGCGGGGCGGGTGGTGGGGAGGAGCCAGGGGCCTGTCTTCCCCTGAGGTCACTGGCCAACACGTGTCCCCACAGTGATCTACGGAACCATCCTCGGAGTTGCCCACGACGCAGAGCTACAGGAGTCTGTCATCACCGTGGCAGCTGCCCGTGTCCTCCGCCAGACGCTGCCGGTTTTCCGGGTGGGGGGCCCTGGGGGCCAGGGGCAGGCCTCCATTCGCACCCCACTGCACTGTGGCGTGCGCCCCGGCCCTGGCACCTTCCTCTTCATGGGCTGGAACCGCTTTGGTGAGGCCTGGCTGGGCTGTGCTCCCCGCCTCCAGGAATTCAGCCGTGCCTACGCGGCTGCCCACGCTGACCACCTGCACCCCTGCGAGGTGGTGCTGGACTGACAGGCCTGGGAGCAGGGTGCTGGGGAGGGTGGGGGGTGGCCTGCAGACGGCATTACAGCGTCACCTGC
>NW_011491073.1:4050-4857 GCF_000754665.1 Bison bison bison | reverse complement strand
AGTGGGAATGAAAAGGGGCCATAACCCCCAAGGTTTCAGGTGGGCAGGCAGGCAACCCCACTTCCCACCCTGAGGGAAAGGGCTGCGGTTTGGCAACCTGCCGACTTCCCCAAGTGGTGTGCCGCAAGCCCAGCGGTCACCCTGGCCCCACCCCACCCATGGGGAAGAATGGGCTTCTGTCCCCAGGCCCCTCCGATGTGTTCCCCCCACAGCTGTGGGGTCTCTCCTGCAGGGGTCCTATTTGTTGCCCATTTCCAGTGGGTGGGGGGTACACAATGGGGTCTCTTAAGGACCGTTTCCACCACCTCTCCCCAGTGGCCTAATTGTCGTTGCCTTGGACCACACGCTCTGGACCATGCTGAAGGCCCTGAGGCTGAAAGGCCCCAGTGCCAGGCAGGGGGTGGGGGGAAGAGAAGGGGGTGGGAGGCTGTGCATGGGGGACTTCGGAAGCTGGAACGAGCTGGCTCTGCTGACCCAGTCCCATAGCTCATATCTGGGGAGATTCCTGGGCTGAGCCCCAGAAACAACTTTCCTACAGTCCTCACTGGAGAAGCAGCCCTGCCATCCTGCCGGCAGGAAGGGAGCAAGGTTCCTCGGGGCGCCTGCTGCCAGACCCAGCTGGTGTAGGTGCCTCGTGTGGCCACGCCCAGTGGCTGCTCTGGAGTTCCCATGGGACAGACTGTCTAAGGCTACAGTGCTGGGGGGACATACTTCTTCACTCAGACGGGCCGTGGCTGCGGGGACTGCTGAGAACTGTGAGGGGGAGCACAGCCACCCTGGAGGGCAAGCGCCCCTGGGTTCCTCCCA
>NW_011491073.1:0-445 GCF_000754665.1 Bison bison bison | reverse complement strand
CGAGGAACCTTGCTCCCATCCTGCCGGCAGGAAGGGAGCAAGGTTCCTCGGGGCGCCTGCTGCCAGACCCAGCTGGTGTAGGTGCCTCGTGTGGCCACGCCCAGTGGCTGCTCTGGAGTTCCCATGGGACAGACTGTCTAAGGCTACAGTGCTGGGGGGACATACTTCTTCACTCAGACGGGCCGTGGCTGCGGGGACTGCTGAGAACTGTGAGGGGGAGCACAGCCACCCTGGAGGGCAAGCGCCCCTGGGTTCCTCCCACCTCTGCTGTTCTTAAGGCTCCTTGCGGAGCCTCTTGCTCCCCCAGACTCAGACTGGCAACCCCAGATTGCTCGGGGCTCAGGCCCCAGACCTCCCCTCCGAGTACATCCCGAGTGAGGCCAGCCTCCTGCCTTTAAATACCACCAACATGCTGATGACCCCACATTTGGATCTCCCATGGACC
>NW_011491072.1:8964-9492 GCF_000754665.1 Bison bison bison | reverse complement strand
GTATATTTATCATTTGGACAAGGCCTTAATAAAGATAAATTCAGAGTTTGAGTTCCTCTAAGGAAGTGGCTTTAACTTCCAACATATGCCAAAAATGCATGTCACAGCTAATCAGGTGGTATTCGCGTACACCTTGCAAGTGGGTATTGTTAGGCAGCAGAGGAATAATGTGTTTGTCTGCGCTGAGATGTGCCATTGATGGTCTGAAAATTCAAGGGGCTTTGAGACCAATGTCAAGAGTTAAATCCAAGGAGAGCCCCAAAACTAATAATGAATGTGTGCTTGTTAGAAGTGTCTGTCAAGACTTTCTTTAGCTACAGCATGGAGGGCAAGTGAAGAGAATGACAGTTACATTCATGTGATGAATAAAAACATGATTTCTGAGCTTTATTTTTAGTGTCTCCCATCTGCATGTGGAGGATCCTTGCATTTACCAAAAACAAAGGGGGTTAAAGAACAGACTCTACTCTCCAAATAATCTCAGAAACACTGGTACTTCAGGGTCTCAGCTTTGACAGCTAGGACCTG
>NW_011491072.1:4356-5086 GCF_000754665.1 Bison bison bison | reverse complement strand
CAAATGAGAATCACATCTTAGGTAATGCTAGAGCAGTAGCTTGTTGAATTGACAACTTGTAAAGAAGCCTAAATTCTGGAATGAAGATGCAAAGCACAGCCACTATCGTTCTGAAACACAGCAGAACTTTCACGTGAGAAACAAGTGACCTTCTGAATTTTTAAAGCCTTTTTACTCTATGGTCACTTTTTTCAAAATGGGGGAGGGGATGAGGCCCTGTTTATCCTAACAAATGCAGATGTATAAAATGCAGATGGAGAAAGGTGGTGAAGAGAGTATTATTGGAGATTGAAGGATCAGCCGAAGTAGACACAGGGGTACGTATGAATATGCATGGACAATTCCTATTGTCAAGGAATCACAATAGTTAGGCTGGCTGGAGCATACGGTATGTGATGTCATAATAGCAAATAGAGTTGAAAAGGTAAATTTTAAATTCAGATTATGGGATCTGGCATTCCAGGCCAGTGGTAACAGGGAGCCATTGCAGACCTAACAAAGGAAAGCATAATGTTTGGGTGAGATTATTCTGGCAATAGTGTGTGTGATAACTTGACATGGGGAGATGAGAGGAAGACCAGTTAAGCTTTTGCAATAGTCCAGCTGAAGAATGGCAGTAAGAACCTCAATGAGGTTAGTCAGTTCAGTTCAGTCGCTCAGTCATGTCTGAGTCTTTGCGACCCCATGAATCACAGCACGCCAGGCCTCCCTGTCCATCACCAACTCCCAG
>NW_011491072.1:3890-4256 GCF_000754665.1 Bison bison bison | reverse complement strand
TCCATCGAGTCAGTGATGCCATCCAGCCATCTCATCCTCTGTCGTCCCCCTTCTCCTCCCTGCCTCCAATCCCTCCCAGCATCAGAGTCTTTTCCAATGAGTCAACTCTTCACATGAGGTGGCCCAAGTACTGGAGTTTCAGCTTTAGCACCATTCCTTCCAAGGAAATCCAGGGCTGATCTCCTTCAGAATGGACTGGTTGGATCTCCTTGCAGTCCAAGGGACTCTCAAGAGTCTTCTCCAACACCACAGTTCAAAAAGCATCAATTCTTTGGCGCTCAGCCTTCTTCACAGTCCAACTCTCACATCCATACATGACCACAGGAAAAACCAAAGCCTTGACTAGACGGACCTTTGTTGGCAAAG
>NW_011491072.1:0-453 GCF_000754665.1 Bison bison bison | reverse complement strand
GTCAGGCTCCTCTGTCCATGGGATTCTCCAGGCAAGAATACTGGAGTGGATAGCCATTTCCTTCTCCAGTCAGTAGAGGAAAAGTGGCCTCAAAATCCACCAGACCGAAAGCCAGGACAATAGGGTCATAGTTCAAGGTCTCTGTGCCTGAGCTGTGTGGTTTATTTTCTTCGGCATCAGTTTAATTGTGACTAGAACCTGTTACCCATTCACGGAGAACCAACATGCCCTGCATGCTTCTGGGATCTATCCAAGCCCTGCCCAAAGTGAAGAGGACTTCAGTCATATTTTTGCATGCTTTTCTACAGAATAGGACTGGTTTTACCTATGCTTATACACATTGGAAGGACTGATGCTGAAGCTGAAACTCCAGTACTTCGGCCACCTAATGTGAAGAGCTGACTCATTTGAAAAGACCCTGATGCTGGGAAAGAGTGAAAGCGGGAGGAGAAG
>NW_011491071.1:6887-7900 GCF_000754665.1 Bison bison bison | reverse complement strand
AATTTAGGGCATTAGTTTGTTAGCGTATGAGATGAGTGCAATTGTGTGGTAGTTTGAGCATTCTTTGGCATTGCCTTTCTTAGGGATTAGATTGAAAACTGACCTTTTCCAGTCCTGTGGCCACTGCTGAGTTTTCCAAATTTGCTGGCATGTTGAGTGTAGCACTTTCACAGCATCATTTAGGTTTTGAAATTGGTCAACTGGAATTCCATACCTTCCTAAAAAAATATATCATTCGGTGTAGTGATGGTAAAATAGCTGCAGTGTATTTCATTATGAGAAAAGATGGTTATGGTGTTACTGGTAGAAATATGCTCAGAATGGACCTGTATTCGTTAGGGTTCTCCAGAGAAATAGACCTAATAGGGTATTTATATTATGTTATACTGGATTGGATTGGATAGGATATATAATAGGATATTATATAATATAGGGTAAAATATAGTAATGCAGTTGACCCTTGAACAATATAGGTTTGAACTGTGTGGGGCCACTTATGCATGGACATTTTTCAGTGAATCCTACAGTGCTACATGATTCATGGTTGGTTGAATTTGCAGATGCAGAAATCGATTATGCAATTTTTAACTGTGCCCTAACCCCATGTTGTCCAAGCGTCAACAGGTATATGTAGAGGGGGATTGATTTCTTTTAGGGAATTGGCTATTAACTTCGGTTTATGTGATTGTGGGGCCTGGAAGTTGGAAATCTGCAGGGTAGGTTAGCAACTTGGAAATTAAGGTAAATGTTTATGTTGCAGTCTTGAGTCTGAAAGCTAGAAACTCAGACAGAATTTCTATATTGCAGTCTGGAGGCATAGTTCTTTCTTCATAGAAAGACTTCAGTCTCTGTTCTTAAGGCCTTCAACTGACTGGACAATGTCCAAGCACACTATGGAGGGATAATCTGCTTTACTCAAAGTCTACTGATTTAAAAGTTAATCACATCTAAACTATATCTTCACAGCAACTTCTATACCAAACAACCAGGATCCATAGCCTAAATTTACATGT
>NW_011491071.1:1330-4048 GCF_000754665.1 Bison bison bison | reverse complement strand
CAGGCTCCTCTGTCCATGGGGTTTTTCAGGCAACAATACTGGAGTGGGTTGTCATTTTCTCCTCCAGGGAATCTTCCCAACCCAGGGATTGAACACAAGTCTTCTGTGGCTCCTGCATTGCAGGCAGATTCTTTACCCGCTGAGCCATCAGGAAGCCCAAATTGTTTATCATTTATTCACTTATTTGTTCTATCCTAGTGTAAATGTGTTTTCATATTTTAAAACTGTATTCCTTTGAGGAACAAACTTACAAACTAAAATTGTGTTTATGTACAGTTATTTTTGTGCCTCATCTTATATTTCCCAATCAAAACATCATTTTCCAAAGTCACTTATGTCAGCTCTTCTTTCCCTATCCCTCTCAATGCCATTTTATCATATATTGATAATACAGTTAAATTCATCTGTCACAGTATGCATTCTTTCCAGGACACTCTGATTAAAAAATGCATATATTACCCAGGTGGTTCAGTGGTAAAAAATCTGCCTGCCAATGCAGGAAATGCAGGTTTGACCCCTGGATCAGGAAGATCCCCTGGAGAAGTAAATGGCAACCCACTCCAGTATTTTTGTCTGGGAAATCCTATGGACAGAGGAGCCTGGCGGGCTATAATTCATGGAGTTGCAAAGAGTCAGACACGACTGAGCATATACATACATGCACATTAAACTTCACCCTGTGATGTACTATTCTATGTGTTTTGACAAATGCATAGTCATGTATCTTCTGCCTAGTTCTGTACAGTACAGTTTCATCAACTTAAAATATTCTCTGTGAGTCCCCTTTGTAATCAATTACTCCCAACCCCTGACAAATGCTGATTTGTTTTCCATCTCTGTAATTTTTCTTTTCCAGAATGTAAAATAAAGTCATACATAAATAAATATAAATATAAATAACTTACAGTATGTAGACTTTTGAATCGGGCATCTTTGACTTAGCAACATGCATTTAAGATTCAGCCATGTTGTTGTGTGACTCTATAGTTTCTCCCTTTTTATTACTGAAGTATCCATCATGTCAAATACCAAGTTTGTTTGTCTATTCACCTGTTGAAGGATAATATGATTATTTTCAGTTTGGAACAAAATATAAATAAAGCTGTTATAAACATTTGTGTTTAGGCCTTTGTGTTATTTTCAAATATCTTTTGATATTGATTTCTAACATAATTCCACAGTGATAAGAGAACAAACTCTGTATGCTTTCAGTACCTTTAGACTGTGTAAACATAGGTTTTCAATTAACTGGAGCGTATGATTGGATCCTATTGTAATACTATGCTTAGCTCTATAGGAAACTATCAAACTGTCTTCCCAAATAACTGTGTCATTACATTCCCATTAGCAATGAATGTATGCTCCTGTTGTACTTTGTCAACATTTGGTATTGTCAGTTATCGGATTTTAACTATTCTGTCAGGTGTGTAGTGATCTCATTGTGATTTTATTTCTACTTCCCTAATGACATATGCTGGAATAGGAAATGGCAACCTACTCCAGTCTTCATGCCTGGAAATTTCCATGGACAGAGGAGCCTGACAGGCTACACTCCATGGGATCATAAACAGTCAGACACGACTGAATATACATGAACATGCATGCAATGCCATATTATACTGTGCATCTTTTCATATGCTTATTTGTCATCTGTATACCTTCTTTGGTAGTAATATGTATATATGTATTTTTCTTCCTTTTATTCTTGTAGATTGTGTGTGTGTGTGTTTATAAGTTAGGTTGCTTGTTTTCTCATTGTTGAGTTTTAAGAGTTCTTTATATATCCTAGATATAAATCCTTTCTACAGTATATTCTTTTGGCAAGTAAATGAAATGGATACAAGGTATAAATAAACTTTAACAGTAATATGAAAAATTTTGAATATGCCCAATTGAACTTTTGGATATTTTAGATAAGTGAATACTCATCTTAACTTGCTTTGTTGTTGCTGTTCAGTCACCGGGTTGTGTCCAGCTCTTTGTGACCCCATGGACTGCAGCCTACCAGGCTCCTATGTCCATGGGATTTTCCAGGCAAGGGTACTGGAGTGGATTGCCATTTCCTTCTACAGGGGGATCTTCCCAACCCAGGGATCCAACCCAGGTCTCCTGCATTACAGGCAGATTCTTTACTGTCTGAGTCACCAGGGAAACCAAACATTTAGAGAAGAGTTAATGCCTATCCTCCTGAAACTAATCCAAAAAATTACAGGGGCAGGAATACTTTTGAATTCATTCTTTGAAGTCACCATCACTCTGATAGCAAAACCAGACAAAGGTACCAGAGAAAAAGAAAATTACAGGCCCAATATCACTGATGAACATAGATGCAAAAAGTCTTACAAAAATGTTAGCAAACTGAAACCACCAATACATTAAACAGATCATATGCCATGAGCAAGTAGGATTTATCTCAAGGATGCAAGGGTTTTTCAATATATAAAATCAGTATGATATACCATATTATTAACAAATTGAAACGTAAAAGTCATATGATCATCTCAATAGATGCAGAAAAAGCTTTTGATAATATTCAGCATCCGTTTATGATAAAAACTCTCTAGAAAGTAGGTCTAGATGGAACCTAGCTCAACATAATAAGGGCCATATATGACAAGCCCACAGCTAACCTCATACTCAAAGGTGAAAACCTGAAAGCATTTCCTCTAAGATCAGAAACAAGACAAGGATGCTCACTCTTGCCATTTTCATTCAGTA
>NW_011491071.1:776-1230 GCF_000754665.1 Bison bison bison | reverse complement strand
TTCAATGAAACTAAAATCTGGTTCTTTGAAAAGATAAGCAAAATTGATAAATTTTTAGTTAAACTCATCAAGGAAAAAAAAGGAGAGGGCCTAAATCAATAAAATTAGAAACGAAAAAGAAGTTACAACAGACACCACAGAAAATAAGGAATGGACAAGCTAAAAAAAATGTTTAAATTCTTAGAAAGGTACAATCTCCCAAGATTGATTACCAGTACTGAAGTTGAATCAGTAATTAAAAGCTCCCAACAAACAGAAACTCCCAACAACTCCCAACAACAAAGTCCAGGACAAGGTGGCTTCACAGATGAATTCTACCAAACATTTGTGTTTAGTCACTCAGTCGTATCTGACTCTTTGTGACCCCATGGACTGTATGTAGCCCGCCAGGCTCCTCTGTCCATGGGGATTCTCCAGGCGAGAATACTGGAGTGGATTGCCATGCCCTCCTCCA
>NW_011491071.1:0-394 GCF_000754665.1 Bison bison bison | reverse complement strand
TTATACCCTGTTAGAAGACCAATTCTGTGAAAGAAGAGAAATATGGTAAATTTTTTTTTCCTATCATGCGTTCATATGAAAAAAAATCTATCAAAAGTACTTTATCAAAGAGTACTACTTTGATTCATGTCAAAGTGTTCTGCCTATTTTCTTCTAGGAGTTGTATAGTGTCCTGTCTTACATTGGGGTCTTTAATCAATTTTGAGTTTATTTTTGTGTATGGATTTAGAAAAATTGCCAATATCCGTTGGATCATAGAAAAAGCAAGAGAGTCCTAGAAAAACATCTACGTCTGTTTCATTGACTATGCTAATGCCTTTGACTGTGTAGATCACAGCAAACTGTGGAAAATTCTTCAAGAGATGGGGATACCACCACTTCACCTGCCTCTTGA
>NW_011491070.1:17693-18092 GCF_000754665.1 Bison bison bison | reverse complement strand
TTCCCCCCATCTATTTGCCATGAAGGTGATGGGACTGGATGCCATGATCTTGATTTTCTGAATGTTGAGCTTTAAGCCAACTTTTGCACTCTCCACTTTCACTTTCATCAAGAGGCTTTTTAGTTCTTCTTCCCTGTCAGCCATAAGGGTGGTGTCACCTGCATATCTGAGGATATTGATATTTCTCCTGGCAATCTTGATTCCAGTTGTGCTTCATCCAGTCCAGCCTTTCTCATGATGTACTCGTCATATAAGCTAAATAAGCAGGGTGACAATATATAGCCTCGATGTACTCCGTTTCATATTTGGCACCAGTCTGTTGTTCTATGTCCAGTTCTAACTGTTGCTTCCTGACCTGCATACAGATTTCTCAAGAGGCAGGTCAGGTAGTCTGGTATT
>NW_011491070.1:15740-15966 GCF_000754665.1 Bison bison bison | reverse complement strand
AAATTAAAAAGGAATACTATAAAAGCACTTCTCTGATGTGGTTATGAAATAACTGGATTGTTAGCAAGACCTGCTAATGACGGAAAAATACCCTTGAGTTCCAATTAGCCACACGTAAGATGCTTCATAGACTTTGCCCACAAATAGGATGTGTCGTAGTGCTTTTAAGACGTATCCACACGTACAATCAAGAGACACTGAGTTAGTTGAAGTTTTTAATCTTATG
>NW_011491070.1:13504-15640 GCF_000754665.1 Bison bison bison | reverse complement strand
ATTTTGTCAGAACTCTCACCATGACCCATCTGTCTTGGGTGGCCCTACACAGCATGGCTTAGTTTCATTGAGTTAGATAAGGCTGTGGTCCATGTGATTAGATTGGTTAGTTTTCTGTGATTGTGGTTTCAGACTCTGCCCTCTGATGCCTTCTCTAAGGGCCTACCATCTTACTGGGGTTTCTCTAACCTTGGATGTGGGGTATCTCTTTATGATTGCTCCGGAAAAGGATAGCTACTGCTCCTTACCTTGAACATGAGATATCTCCTCATGGCCTCTGCTACTGACCTTGGATGTGGGTATCTCCTCTTGGCTGCTTGCCTGGCTTTATATAAAAGTATTTCTGAATGGAATTGAATTTTGTTACCAAACAACTTTAATATCAGTTTTATCTCTTTTACTAGATAATTATAATGGGCCTTGCAGTTAGTGGCAATATATGAGTATCATGATACTTTAGTCATAAAAACATAATTTAATGATAATAGTCCTTACCCAGGATTTAATGGCCTGACTTCTTATTTCTCCATGGTAGATGTGTTCCTCTTCCCTTTTTTATGTTTTTCTATATAAATTCTGAATATTATTTCCTACTTTTAATACCTATATGGATATTACAGGATTACACTTAAATGACAAGTGCATTTTATCATTTCAGAATACAATTTAAAAATATATTTATTTTCATCATTATCATGTTCATCTATTTCCACAATTGACAGAAGAAACACTACTTTGAAGAAGTACCATAAAATGTATCTGGTATGAAGCACTAAATTTATAATGAGGTTCATAATTATCACTTAACATACAGCTGAATGCAATATTCAGAAATTATGGCTACTGTGAATGGTCGTTAATGTTATTTAGTAGTGTCCTAGTCTTTGCTAGGAGAAGGCAATGACACCCCACTCCAGTACTCTTGCCTGGAGAATCCCATGGGCGGAGGAGCCTGGTGGGCTGCTGTCTACGGGGTCTCGAAGAGCTGGACACGACTGAGCGACTTCACTTTCACTTTTCACTTTCATGCATTGGAGAAGGAAATGGCAACCCACTCCAGCGTTCTTGCCTGGAGAATCCAAGGGGCAGCGGAGCCTAGTGGGCTGCCGTCTATGGGGTGGCACAGAGTTGGACACGACTGAAGCGACTTAGCACCAGCAGCAGCAGTCTTTGCTATTCCATGGATAGCCCTCTAGCCCTCTAGGCCTCCAGGTTCCTCTGTCCATGGGATTTCCTAGGCAAAGATACTGGAATGGGTTGACATTTCCTTTTCCGGGGGATCTTCCTGACCCAAGGATTGAACATGTCTCCTGCACTGGCAGACAGATTCTTTACTGCTCAGGCAACAGAGAAGCCTATCATGAATGGTAGATCAGTTAAAATAAAATTATTGTTAAGTCATTAAGCTGTGTCTGACTCTTTGCGACTCCATTGCCTACAGCATGCCAGGCTTCCCTGTCTTTCACTGTCTCTGGGAGTTTGCTCAGTTTATGTTCATTGAATAGGTGACGCTATCTAACTATCTCTTCAAAATCAAATCACATAATAAATGTTTAAAAATCTGATAGTAATGCACTGAAACATTTAATTTATAAGTACCAAATACTCAGACTCTGTATTTAAGCTCATTTTCTATCAAATAATCAAGTCCATAAGTGTTCAACTTGTTGCTATGTTTTTCTTTTGTGACTATGTTTTACAGAATCTGCCCAAATGCAGGAGACCTGGTATCAATTTCTATGTTGGGAAGATCCTCTGGAGTAGGAAATGGCAACCTGATCTAGTACTCTTGCCTGGAGAATCCCATGGACAGAGGAGTCTGATTGGCTACAGTCCAAGGGGTCACAAAGAGTCAGACATGACTGAGTAACTAACCCTTTTCACTTTATTTTCACACAGACTTAAAGATGAAGCTTAAAATTAAAAAGGAATACTATAAAAGCACTTCTCTGATGTGGTTATGAAATAATTGGATTGTTAGCAAGACCTGCTAATGATGGAAAAATACCCTTGAGTTCCAATTAGCCACACGTAAGAAACTTCATAGACTTTGCCCACAAATAGGATGTGTCGTAGTGCTTTTAAGATGTATCCAAATGTACAATCAAGAGACAGTGAGTTAGTTGAAATTTTTAA
>NW_011491070.1:12696-12895 GCF_000754665.1 Bison bison bison | reverse complement strand
AGAGTAGTTTAGGTTGTTCAGAATGCCAATAAAGTGATGATTTATATACATAGGGATGATTAAGTGTGAATACTCAGTTGCTAAGTCATGTCAGACTCTTTGCAGCCCCATAGACTGTCACCAGCCAGACTCCTCTGTCCGAGGGATTTCTCAGGCAAGAATACAAGAGAGGCTTGCCATTTCCTTCATCAGAGGATCT
>NW_011491070.1:9938-11638 GCF_000754665.1 Bison bison bison | reverse complement strand
AATGTGTCAGAAACTGTTATCCTGGAGTGTAGCTTCTTTTCAAATGTTTATCTGTTTCTTATAAAGTAGAGAGTTTACAGATAAACAGAGCTGAAGGACAAGAGTACTTGAATTCTGCTGAGTTTATGTTTTGGGGAAGCCGACATAAGCTTACCCTTAGAGAATGGCCATTCAATACCAGCCTTTACTCATCACCCATTAGGTTTCAGGCACTGCAGACATGCCAGGCATTCTGGTAAGTGAGGAATAGCTTATCTGTCCTGGTAGGTACAAGGGTGCATGCATCTCCAAGGACTTATACACACCTCACTAAATTCCCTCAATGTGATAGATATTTCTTGATCATATTTTTTTCTTTCCACAGTTTGACCTGAGGGTTGGAATATAAATTCTCATGGAAGAGGGAATAACTCTTGCCTGTGTATAGCACTTCTTAGCTTTCAAGATACCTCTGAAAATTGCAATTTGTTAACTCACAGACACAGAGTAGGGCTTGGGAAGCATGGGCCACTGAGGTGACTCAGTCCAATGGAGTTTGAACCAGTAGGAGAATCCAAATCTCATGTAGACAGCCTCTACATGTCTCATGTAGACAGTGTTTTCTTGGCAAATTACACATCAAATGCGGGCCTACTGATGTTTTACCGGTGACAGATACTAGATGTCTGAAGAGATGCAAAATACCATGGTGAAAATAAGAAAGACTTGAAACGAGTACAGGCCAAAGTTCCAAGGGCACAGTGACTATTTTGTTCTAAGAAAGTCAGATCACAAGGCTTTCATGATTAATGAGTATCATTCTTGATCCCAGGAAGCTGTGGCTTACTGAATGGATGTCCTCAGGCCTCCCAACAATGTGACAGAATTTGTCCTCCTGGGACTCACACAGAATCCACATGTGCAGAAAATACTCTTCATTGCCTTTCTGTTCATTTTCCTCTTCACTGTGCTGGCCAACCTGCTCGTTGTCATTACCATCACCCTCAGCCCCACGCTTTCTGCTCCCATGTACTTCCTTCTCACATACTTGGCCTTCTTAGATGCCTCCTTCACATCTGTTACCACCCCCAAATTGATTGTTGACCTACTTCATCAAAGAGGAATCATCTCCTGGCGAGGATGCTTGACTCAGGTCTTTTTAGAACACTTTCTGGCAGCATCAGAGGTCATCGTCCTCACCGTCATGGCCTATGACCGCTATGTGGCCATCTGCAAGCCTCTGCACTACACGACCATCATGCGACAGGGGCTCTGCCAGCTCTTGGTGGTGGTGGCCTGGATCGGGGGGATCCTGCATGCCACCGTGCAGATTCTTTTCTTGATGGACTTGACCTTCTGTGGTCCCAATGTCATTGACCACTTCACGTGTGATTTCTTCTCCCTGTTGGAACTTGCCTGCAGTAACACCCACATACCTGGAATGGTGGTGGCAGCCAACAGTGGGGGCATGTGCTTGCTCATTTTTACCATGCTGCTCATTTCCTACATAGTCATCCTGAGCTCCCTGAGATCCCACGGCTCTGAAGGACGACGCAGAGCTCTCTCTACATGCGGCGCCCACTTTACAGTAGTGGTGCTCTTTTTTCTGCCTTGTGTGTTCACCTACACACGCCCTGTGGCCACTTACCCTGTGGACAAGTGGGTGACTATGTTCTCTGCAATCCTCACTCCCATGTTGAATCCTATCATTTACACAGTGA